>NW_016909634.1:2372111-2376324 GCF_001483705.2 Eufriesea mexicana
CGAGAGCACGTCGCGTAGGCTAGTCGGTACTTAAGAACAATCACGACTATCGCGAGAACAATTATGTTCTATTTGCTAAACGAGGGGGATAAGAAAATGATAGAGAATTTATAAATTTCGCTGCAAGTTAGGTAGCTTACCTTTGTACAGATAGCGCGCACATGAGACTTAGCCTAGACGTCTATCTTATAACCACCTATAACTATTTAAGTCTAAACGCACGTATCCCGCGTCGTCAAACGATGTCTTGAAAAACCTGAAAAGCTGAAAAAAAAACAAATTAGTAATAGATTAGTTTAATACAATAAATAAACATAATAAAAGTGAAACGAATATAAACCACAATGATCAACCAAATGAAATAAACGATCCAACGATGAGACATGAACAACCCAACGATGAGACATTCGAATATTATACGAAATATTCGAATTCTCAAATAAAAATAAATGGAAACGAGAAAATAAAATCTGAAAAGAAAAAAAATAATTAAAACCTGAAAGAAAAATAGATTAGACCTGAAAAAGAAAATGATTAACAACCCAAAGGTGAGATACAAACAACCCAACGATGAGACATAAAGAAACCAACGACGAAACATTTAAATATTATACGAAATATTCGAATGAAAATAAGTAGAAACAGAAAATAAAAGCTGGAAAGTGAAAAAATAATTAAAACCTGAAAAAATAAAAAATAATTAAACCTGTAAATAAAAAAAAATTAATTCCTGAAAACAAAACAAAAATTATTAGTAAATTGTTTAATGGGGTGGGATGAGGTTGGGGTGGCCAGTCCCAACCTCATTTCGAACCCCCCACCCCTTCCGCGCACTTAGTTTAAATGCGTCACTTCGGAGGACGAACTAACAAATGAGTCTTGCTTCGTCGCGTCACCCTTTATATAGCCTCCGATCCGCCGAGCTCCCCACCCCGATCGGAAATTTTCGAACTTCGCCGATTCTATTAATTATTAATTTTCCGCCTTTATAACCAATAATTTATTAATTTTTTCACTTTTATTACAAATATACGTTGCGAACAATTTGTGAGTAACAAATTTGAATTTGTTACTAACAATAGGAGTAATAATTTATAAACCTTTTGCAAATTAAATGTACTTTTTAATACATATGGATTATAAATTCAAGTAATAGCGATTAATTTATTATTTTTCTCATTTTTGTTATAAATTTGCGTTATGCACAATTTGTTTTTAACAATATGGTTAATAATTTATAAATCTTTTGTAAATTATATGTAGATTTTATCATAAGTAGTTTTGAAGTTCAAGTAATAACCAGTAATTTATTAATTTTTTCACTTTTATTATAAATTTGCGTTGCCAATAATTTGTTATTAACAATTTCAATTTGTTATTAATAATAAATTCGAAGATTTATACGTTTCTTGTAAACTATAATTGCTTTCACAATTCCATAGGATAAATTTCCATGATACATATATGCTTATGAAAATATTTTTATTTCCTCTGCATTTTTGATTAAACATTAGAAAGCTCAGGCTATCTTAAAAGACAAGTGTGAGTTAATTTTTTAACCATTTCTTCAACCATTAAAACGTCATTGGTATTTATCTATCGAATAATGAAATTGTTTCAAATTACAAGTGATTTAGAATAGTTTCTTATAATTTTGCGATTAGTATAAAAAAATCCATGTAAGCATATAAATGTTATACATATAAAAAATTACTAATGAAAACACTATTTATTAACAGAATTAGTTAACCAACGAATATGTTTGCTAAAAGATTATTTCTAAATTATTATTCTCTTATGATTGCAGGTAGTACGAGGGATTCTTTAAAAGAATACTAATACGCAAGAAAGGATTTGAAAATTTGTAGCGAACAGAGCCCTAAGGAGACCATTGTTATCGTATCGATTGTTGATCATGATAGGACCATGAAAGACTAGTTTTATTTTGGCATGGTTCACTGTGATTTAAATCTCCTAGCTTAGTAGCAGGTTACATCACAGTGATTACACGCGTGTGTATGAGAAAGTGCGCTTGTTAAATAGTAATTACGAAGAGTAAAAAGTGGCCATGGTGTCAGCCTAAAATTCCATGGATAAGAACTACATGTATATATAGAAGATACGTTTTAACCGTGTATGTAACCGTTTCTGTGTGATTCATCTCGTCATGGACGAGTCTAAAATAAATTTTTCGATCAAATGAAAGAAAATGCAAAACAAAATGAACGTCATATCATTTATTCTTCTTTCCTTCCCTCCAGTACTGTGCGTTCGAGAAAAGAAGCCACAGCTGATTAACTCCGCTGACACATCCATGATTTCACATTCAGTGATCGCTATTAGTCGAACACGGTGACGAAAATCATCGGAGGGTCGTAGCGAGACCAAGTAAGATATAATATGCAAATATCGATATAATGTTTGAAGCGTAGTGTTAGCTATTAAGAAACAGAACGCACAGTATTTACTGATATTTATATATAATTAGATTTGTAATATTTAAAACAGTTATCAATCATTTTTTAACGAGTTTCTTAAAAACACTGTCCAACAAATTTTAATTTCCTTCCTAATCTGTACTATCCATTAAATGATTCTTGTATAGTTTACTTTCCTGAACACGAATCCGTAATCGAAATTGGTTTGACTCTTAGTTCCCGAAAAATGTGAGTTTTTCTAAAAAGGCACGATTTCTTGGCTAAAATGAAGTATTACATAAAAAGTAAAGAGGCTAGGAGGTTCTTTGCTGTGTTAAACATTAGATGAGAGTCTCTCTGTGTTTATCAATTTAAATAATTATAATTATTCGTGCTTCTGAATAACTATATTTGATCATGAAAGCTTAAAAGTAAACCTTCAAGCTTACTTTCTACGCATATTCTTACATTTTTACAAAAAGTTCTGCATCTGACACGAATTAACTACACTGTAGCGTATTTCAATTAGATTTTTGTTATTGTTTCGTGAATCAATGTATTTATATTATTGCTTCTACTGTATAATGAAACTGGAATAGATAACAAATGAATATGTTAAAAAGTTTTTCCTTCAAATCAATTTGTTTAAGAGTTATAAGCACTTGTACCACACAACCATGGTGTGCCAATACTTTTGTTCAGCACTGTATATGTACAAGAGCCATATACTATGGGTATAGTAAGTGTTAGTTAATAATATTCCAATGTATTGTATATCTGTTTTTAAAAATCTAAACTTCTATAATAATATATCAAATACTTTCTAATTTGAATTACAATAATAAACAATAAATTTTAATAAATTTGAGTTTATAAGTATTTTACATTAATAAAACTAATGTATTTCTTATAACTAGGTTGTAATGAAGACAACTGTTGGTGATATTGAGTTAAAATTATGGGTAAAAGAAACTCCAAAGGCATGTTTCATAGAAATTTCATGCAGTTATGTATGGAAGGTTATTAGGATGACACTATATTTCATAGAATTATCAAAGGATTCGTAACACAAGGTGGTTATCCCACAGGTATAGGAGAAGGTGGTAAAATATATGCAGAACCATTTAAAGTGAGACTATATTTAAAAATAAAATGAATTCCTCTTTTTATTCAAAAATAATTATTGGATATATGTGTTTTAGTACAAATTTCATACAAGATTACGTTTTTGCCGACGAGATTTAATTATCATATTTTCTCTTTTTTGTAGAATGATAGACTACTTTATCCTCCAAGATTGTTAAAATCTATAATTTTGAACAATCCGTTTTCTGATACTATACGAAGAATAAAACTACAGAAAAGTGAAGAAGTAAAGGACAGTTCAAAAACTAAAACAGCAGTGGTAAAATAAAAATCATATATGTTTGCAGAATTTAGCCCTGGTAGTATTATTCTTTGTAATGAAAAATTTTGTTACAGAGATTTCAATCTTTTATCATTTGGTGAAGAAGCAGAGGAAGATGAAGAAGAATCTGTGATATGAAATAAAAAGTTTAGTGGTGAAGGCAAATATGCGCATGATCATTTAAGTGATTCAAGATTAAGCTCACAATCAGCTGTTGAACCACCTGAACTTGCAATTAAAAAAAAAAAGGAAGGTAGTAGCGATTAGGAAAGTGACGACGAAATTGGGGAATAATTTTAAATTAACAAATTATGAAATTTCTGCTATTAATTTATGAACTTTTATAACTGTATCGCATAGCTGACTCCTTGCGCAGCATTCTTATACA
>NW_016909635.1:0-148552 GCF_001483705.2 Eufriesea mexicana
TAACATAACCCATCGTGCCATGACCGCTACTGCTGGTCTCCGCAGAGTCGAGCAGAGTATAGTATTGCAATGAAGAGCACCGAAATCCACCGAATAGCAGTGTATAGCAAAAAAGTCAAAGTTGCTCTATCCTAACCTTAACAAACTTTACATGACCAAACGTAACATAGGTAAACCTAACGCGACGAGAGTACTATTGCCACCCTCCCCAGCGCCAAGCAGGGCATATTAGAGGAGAGTCGCGCGCAGCGGTCCATAGAATGGCAGTGCGAAGCAAGAAGGTGAGAGACACTCTATCCTTACCATAATAAACCTAACCTAACCAAACGTAACTTAACACAACCTAACGCGCGGCGGCCATATTTTCTGGCATTCCCGGATCAATGCAGAGAATATTAGATCTCATTAGTTGGCAGAAATCCACCGAATAGCGGTATAGCACATAAGTCAAAGCTATAACATCCTAACCTAGCCAACCGTAACCTAACCAAACGTAACCTAACCTAACCTAACTTGCCGACACCATTATTGCTGACCTTCCCTGAGCCAAGCAGTGCATATTAGTGCGCACCGGATCGCAGAAATCCATCGAATAGCAGTCTACACCAGGAAAGTCAAACCTATCCAAACCATACCGAAACAAACCTAACATAACCGAACGTAACCCAACACAGAATAACGCACCGCGGCCACTAATTCTTTCCTCACAGAAGCTAGGCAGGGCATATTAGTTCACAGTAGTGCCAAGCTGAACATATTAGAGCACGGTACCGCGCAGGAAACGTCTGCATTACTGCGTAAAGAACAACAGCCGAAGGTACTCTATCCGAACCTGACCTAACCTAACACAACCTACCCAATCGCAATGCAACCAAACGGAGCATAATACAGCCTAAGGTGCCTTGACCGCTGTTGCTGGCCCACGGATTCCAGCAGGGTACTGTCGAGAGCAGTAGAGCGCAGAAATCCACCAAATAACTGTCTTTGCCAAGGATGTCAAAGCTCCACAACCCTAACCCAAACAAACAGACCACAATGAGACGTAACACATCACAACCTAACGTGCAACGACCACTATTGCAGGCATCCTCAGAGACAAGCAGAATATGATAGTGCTCAGTGGTGCCCAGAAGTCCATAGAATAGCTGTGTTCAGCACAAGAGTCAAAGCAATCCTTACCTAACCCAAAGTAATATAATCCAATCAAACGTTATCTAACCCTACCTAACGCGCCACGGTCATAGCTTGTGCCCTCCCCTGAGCAAAGCAGAGCATATTGGATCACAGTAAAGCGCAGAAGCCCCCCGGAAAGCAGTGTACGGCACAAAAGTCGAAGACGTCCTAACCTAACCTGACGTAACTTAACCTAATCAAACGTAACGTGACACAAGCTAACGTGCCGCGAACACAATTTTGGCGTCCCCAGAGAGTAGCAGAATATTATAGAGCAGGGCGAAGATCAGAATTCCATAGAATAGCAGTTTTGAACACAAAAGTCAAAGCTATGCTGGTCTAACCCTGAGAAACCTAACACAACTTAACGTGACCAGGATAAGCCTAACGTGCCGCGACCAGTATTGCTGGCCACCATAGAGACAATCAGACCATATTCGAGGAGAGTAGAGCGCAGGAATCCATAGAATCACAGTGTACAGCAGAAAAGTCGAAGGCATTCGATCCTATCCAAAGAAAACGGAACCTAACAAAGCGTAGCCTAACTAAACCTATGGTGCCGAGACCACTGTTATTGGCCGACCCAGAGCAAAGCAGAGCCTACTAGAGCACAGTAGGGCGCAGAAAGCCACCGCACTGCAGTGTAAATCATAGAAGACAAAGATAGTCCAGAGAATGGCAATGTGTAGCAGAAAAGTCAATGCAATCCCAACGTAACCCAGACCAACCTATCCTAACCAAACCAAACGTAACCTAACTCAACCTGACGCGCCGCGGCCACAGTTTCTGGCCTCCCCACAGCAAAGCAGAGCTTATTAGATCACAGCGGAGCGCAGGAATCCACCGAATAGCAGTTTATAGTACAAAAGTCATGTTACCCTATCCTAACCTAGACGTACATAACAATACCGAACGTATCATGACGCGAGCCAACCAGAATGTGCTAAAGCACAGCTGAACGCAGAAATCCGCCGAATTTCTGTGTAAAGCACAATAGTCAATGACATCATGACGTACCCTGACCAAACCTAACCTAACCAAACATAGCCCAACAGAACGCAACGTGCCGCTGCCGCGAATGCTAGCCCTCAGAGAGGCAAGCTGAACATATTAGATAACAGTGGATTGCAGAAACCCGCCGAATATCAGTCTATAGCCCAAAAGTCAAAGCTAGCCCCTCCTAGCCGAATCAATCGAAGCGTAATCAAATGTAACCTGACTGAACCTAACGTGGCGCGACCACTATAGCTGGCCTGCATGAAGCGAAGCAGAACTCATTAAAGGAGAGTAGAGTGCAGAAACCCAAAGAATCGCAGTGTATAGCAGGAAGCTCGTAGCAACCCGACCCTAACCGAAACACACGTAACCTAACCGAACGTAACCTAACTCAACCTTACGTGCCGAGACCACAATAGCTGGCATCCACAGAGACAAACTGATGTTCATATCAGTGAACAGTCGTGAGCAGGGTTCCAACGAATAGCAGCGCATAGTGCAAAAGTCAAAACCATCATAACCATACTAAGCCCAAGCTAGCCTAACCAAACGTTACCCAACTGAACCCATCTTGAGACGACCACTATTGCTGGCCACCTAAGAGTCGAGCAGGGTATAGTAGAGAAATGCACAGCGCAGGAACTCACAGAATAACAGTGCATCGCACAAAAGTCAAATTTATTCGGTCCCAACCTAACCAAACGTAACGCTACCAAACGCAACCATGTCTAGCCTAACGTGCTTAGACCAGTACTGTTGGGCCCCACATCGCCAACCAGAGCGCATTAGAGGAGGCTAAAGCGGAGTATCCCATATGATGGTACTGCAAAGCAGAAAATTCGTAGATACCGTAAACTGACCCAAACTAACCAAACACAACCGAGCGTAACCTAACTCGACCTAACGTACCGAGACCACTATTCCTGGATACCCCAGATACAGGAGGAGCAAATCAGAACACTGTAGCGCGCAAAAAACCACCGAACAGCAGTCTATTGCACATAAGTCAAGGCTACCCTAACCTAACCTCGCAAAACGCAACGTAACCAAACGTATCCTAAATAAACCTAACTCGCCCAAAACACTGTTGCTGACTTCCACATATCCAGCCAGAATAATAGAGCGCAGAACTCCTACATGTTGCCGTGTAAAGCACAAAAGTGAAAGATATCCTAACTTAACCTCACGTAATCTAACCTAACCACAGGCATCCTCAGAGACAAGCAGAATAAGCTCCACAACCCTAACCCAAACAAACCTAACCTAGCCGAGAGTAACTTAATTTCAACCTACTGTGCCGAGACCACAATTACTCGCTTCCCCAGAATCAAGCAGAACATACTAGAGCGCACTGGAGCGCAGAAGTCCACAGCACTCCAGTGTACAGCACGGAAGTCGAAGATATCCTAACCTAACCCAGAAAAGCTGTACCAACCCGAACGTAGCGTAACACGACCCAACGTCCCGCGGCCACCATATTTGGCCTCCACAGAGCAAAGCAGGGCATGAATGATCACAGTAGTGCGCAGAAATCCACCGAATAGCAGTATACATAGCAAAAGTCAATGCTATCCTCTCCTAAACAAGCGCCACCATAGAGACAATCAGACCATATTCGAGGAGAGTAGAGCGCACAAGTCCAAAGAATGGTAATGTGTTGCAGAAAAGCCAGCATTATATTAACCTATCTCAGACAAATCTAACCTAACAAAACGTAATATAACGCATCCTGACACGCCGAGACCACTATTGCTGGCTTCTTCAAAGGCAATCAGAACATACTATTGCAAAGTAGACCGCAGAAGTACAGCGCATAGCAGTGTATAGCACAAATGTCATAGCCATCCTAGCCTAACCTAACATATCATAACATAACCAAGCCCATCCTAAATCGACCTAACTGCCAACACCGCAACCACTGACCTCTCAGTGCCAAGCAGAGCATATTTGATCAACGTAGAGGGCAGAAATCCACCGAATTGCAGTATACATCGCAAAAGTCAATGCTATCCTCTCCTAAACAAGCTATTCGAAACATAACCAAACGTAACCTAACACTAACTTACTTGCAGCGACCACCATTACTGGCCTACCCAGTATCGAGCAGAGCATAGTAGTACAATTCATAAATCTGAAATCCAACGAATAGCAGAGTATGGCGCAAAGGTCCATGTTATCCTATCTTAACCGAACCAAACCTAATATAACCATAGCCTAACTGCACCTAACAGTCCAACGACATTATAGCTTACCTTCCCAGGGCCAAGCAGAATATAGTAGCCTGCAGCGGACTACAGGAGTACACGTCGTTGCAGTGTAATGCAAAAGAAACAAAAATATCCTAAGATAATGTTACCCAACCTAAGCGAAACGAACGCAGCTCAACACAGCATATCGTACCGAAACCACCGTTGCTGTCTTTCCCAGAGCCAAGCTGAAGATATCAGATCACATAATATCGCAGGAACCCAACGAGTAGCAGTGCATAGCACAATGGTCAAAGCTAACCTCTCCTCGCCTAAACAATTGCGACATACCCAAACGCAAGGTAACACAACGTAACGTGCAGCGACCACTATTGATGGCCTCCGCAGAGCCAAGCGGAATATGCTAGAGCAAAATAGAGCGTAGAAATCGAACGCACTGCAGCGGACAGCACAATAGTCAAAGATATCCTGACCAAACCTAACATAACTTAAGCTAACAGAACGTAACGTAACTCAACCTACCGTGCCGAAACCGCTATTGCTGGCATCCTCAGTGCCTAGCAGAGCATATTAGATCCATGTATACCGCAGAAGTTCTCCAAATAGCTGTATATAGCACAAAAGTCTATGCCATCCCCTCATACCCTGACCAAACGTAACATAACCGGACGTAGAATGAATCGACCTAACGTGCCACGGCCACCGTTGCTGGCCTCCTCAGAGTCGAGTAGGGCACAGTACAGGAACGTAGTGTTCACAAATCCGCCGAACAGCAGTGTACAGCACAAAAGTCGACGTCATCGTATCGTAGCATACCAAAAAGCTAGCCTCTCCTAACCAAAATTAACCTAACCAACCCAAATGTAACATAGCTCAACCTGCCGTTCAGCGATGACAATTGCTGGCCTCCTCGGAGTAGAGCAGAGTATATTAGAACAATGTAGAGCGCAGGGATCTGCAGAATAGCAGTGTGTAGCACAAAAGACGAAGTCGTCGTATCGTAGCATACCAAAATGTAACACAAACAAACGCAAAATAATCGAACCTAACGTGCCTAGACTGCTATTGCTGCCCTGCCCAAAGGCAAGCAGGATATATTGGAGGATAGTAGACCGCCGACGTCCATAGGATGGTAGTGTATAGCACAAAAGTCAATGATATCCTCGTCTAACCCAAACAAACCTAACCTAGCCGAGAGTAACTTAACACAATCTAACCTGCCGCGGCCGCTATTTCAGGCCTCCCCAGGCAAAGTAGAGAATATAAGGTCACTGTAGAGCGCAGAAATCCTCCGAACAGCGGCGTACAACATAAAAGCCAAAGCAATCCCGTCCTAACCTGACCAAACGTAATATTACCATACGAAGCCTAACACAATCTGTCTTGCCATGACCACTATTGCTGGCATCAATAGGGTCGAGCACGGTAGAGTAGAACACAGTAGAGAGCAGAAAACTACCAAATAGCAATGAAAATCACAAAAGTCAAAGATATCCAGGCCTAACCAGAACTAACCCAACCTAACTATACGTGCAGCAGCTAATCCTGATATGCCGCGAACACTATTGCTGGCTTCCCCACAGAGGAGGAGAATATGATAGAGCACAGTTGAGCGCAGGAGTCCATAGGATATCCCTGTTGAGCAAATATATCAAAGCTATCCTAACCAAAACCAACCAAACCTAACCTAACCAAACGTAACCAATCCAAAGCTAACATGCCGCTACCAGTATTGCAGGCCTCGACAGTGGCGAGCGGAGCATAATAGAAGCGAGTAGAGCGCAGAAATCTGTAGAACCGCTGTGTGTAGAACAAAAGTCAAAGCTATCCTGTCGTAACCCAACCGAACCTAACCAAGCCGAACGTAACATAACCCAACCTAACGCGTGGCGTCCAAACTGTTGGCCTCCTGAGAGTCGGCCAGAGTATAGCAGAGCAATGTGGGGTGCAGATATCCAAAGAATTTTAGTGTACAGCACAAAGTTCAAAGCCATCCTTGCCAAAGATAGCCAAACCTAACCTAACCAAACGTAAACCAGCTAAACCACACGAGTATCGTCCACTATTGCTGGCCTCCCCGAGCCAAGCATATGCTTGCAGAGCAATGCAGAGCGCTGATATCGACCGACTAGCAGTGTACGGCACAAAGGTCAAAGCGATCGTAACCAAAGCTAACCAAACCTAGCATTACCAAGCGTAACATAACACATACGAACCTGCCACGACCGCTATTACTCGCTTCCGCAGAGACAATCAGATGCCAGTAGAGCAATGCAGTGCACAGATTTCGACCGAATAGCAAAGTACAGCGGAAGGGTTGAAGATATACTTACCAAACCTATCCGAACATAGTCATGCCATGCGTCACCTGACTCAAACTTGCGTACCGAGACCACCATTGCCTGCCACCCCAGATCCAAGCAGAACATACTAGAGCACAGTAGAGCGCAGAAGTTCACCATATAGCAGCGTGTAGCACAAAAGTCAAAGCTATACGATCCTAACCCGACCAAACGTAACGTAACAAAGCGTAGCCTACCTATTCCTGACGAGCCGAGACATCTATTGCTGCGCCCCTCAGAGCCGGGGATGTCACGTTAGAGGACAGTAGAGCGCAGAAGTCCATAGAATCTCAGTGCATAACACAGAAGTCGAAGCTGCACTATCCTAACATAGCCAAACGTATCACACACGAACGTAGCTTAACTAAAACTAACACGCCGAGACCACCCTTGCTTGTCACCCCGGAACGAAGCTGAAAATGCTGGAGCACAGTGGAGCGCAGTAATCCTCCTCATTGCAGTGTGTGGCACAGAAGTCAAAGATATCCTAACCTAACCTGTCCTTACCTAGTCAAGCCAAGCTTAAACTAACTAAATACAAAGTGCCGAATATAGTACTGCTGCCATCCACAGAAACAAGCAGGGAACATTACGGCAATGTAGAGCGCCGAAATCTGCGAAATAGCAGTGTATAGTATAAAAGTCAAAGCTACCCTATCGTAACCTAACCTAACGTAGCGTAACCGATCGTTATGCGTCTCAAACAAAATGACGAGGTCACTGTTCCTGGCCTCCCCATCGCCAAGCAGAGCACAATAGGGCATAGTGGAGGGCAGAAGCCTTGACAACAACAGTCCATACCACGAAAGTCAAAGCAATCCAAACCTAGCCAAAACCAACACAACCTAACCAAATGAGCAAAAGTCAACCTAACGTGCCGAGGCCGATATTGTTGTTGTCCGCAGAGGGGTGCAGAGTACAGTAGAGCAATGTAGAGCACAGAAATCCACCGAACAGCAGTGTAAAGCACAGGAGTCAAACCTACCCTATCCTCCCCTAACCAAAGGTAATATGAGCGGAAGCAACGTAATCTAACCTGACGTGCCATGACCGCTATTGCTGGCCTTACGGGAGCTAAGCACGGTATAGCAGAGCAATGTAGGACGCTGAGGTAGTCCGAATAGCAGTCTATAGCACAAATGTCAAAGATATCGTCACCAAACGTGACCATACCAATGCCAACAAAACGTCACGCAACCTCAAACTAATGTGACGGGAGCACTATCCCTGGCGTCCACAGAGGCAAGCGGAGCGCGCTAACGTAAGAGGATAGCAGAAGTCCGTAGTATGATAGTGTGTGGCGCAATAATCAAAGTCACACTAATTTAACACAACGTATTCTATCCAAACCAAACGTAACCTATCTCAACCTAACTTGTGGCAGCCACTATTGCTGGCCTCCCGGAAGACGAGCATTGTATAGTAGAGCAATGTAGAGCGCAGAAATGCGCCGAATTACAGTGTACGTCACAAAAGTCAAAGCTACTCTGTCCTAACATAGCGAAACGTAGCATAACCAAACACAACATAGCCCACACTAATGCGCCGAGACCAATACTGCTGGCATCCCCATATGAAAGCAGAATATACTACAGCACTGCAGAACACAGGAATTCACCGAATAACTGTGTATAGCACGCAAGTCAAAGCTACCATTTCCAAACATATCATAACCTAACGTAACCAAACATAACATAACTCAGCCTAATGCGCCTCGACCACTATTCCTCGCATCCCGAGGGTCGAGCAGAGTATAGTAAAGAAGTGTAAAGCGCAGAAATCGGCCGAATATCAGTGTATAGCGTAGAAGCCAAAACTAACCTATCCTAGCCTTGCCTAACCTAACATAACCCAGCCAAACGTAGGTTATCTCAACCTAACGTGCATGGATCACAATTACCGGGTACCCCAGAGACGAGCAAAGTACAGCAGAGCAATGTAGGGCGTAGAAACCATCCGCATGGCGGTGTACACCACAAAAGTGAAGGGTACCCTAACCTAACCCAGACAACCCTATCCAAACTAAACGTAACCTAACGCAGCATAACGCGCCGAGACTAATACTGCTGGCATCCCCATAGTCAAGCAGAATATGCTATAGCACAGCAGAGCGCAGAGATCGAACGAATAGCAGAGTACAGCACAAAAGTCAAAGCCATGCGAACCAAACATAACCAAACCAAACATAACCACACGAAACTTAGCTAAACCAAACGTGTGACAGCCACTATTGATGGCCTCACCAGAGTCAAGCAGTTGTTAGTGGAGCAATTCAGAGCGCAGATGTCGACCGACGAGCAGTGTACAGCACAAAAGTCAAAGCTATCCTAACGAAACCTATCACAGCCCAGCCAACACTTGCGTAACCTAAAATAGCCTTGCGAGCCGAGATAACCTACCCAGAGCCAAGCAGAACATACCAGGGCAGAGCAGATCGCAGGAATCCACAAAACAACTGTTTAAGCCTGCCCAGAGCCAAGCAGAACATACCAGGGCGGAGCAGATCGCAGGAATCCACAAAACAACTGTTTATTTCACGAAAGTTGGAGCTATCCAAACCTAACCCAAATTAACATACCCTAACCAAACGTAGTATAACTCAATATGACGATTGACCACAAAAGTCAAAGATACCCTGACCACAACAGGCCTAACCCAACTTAACCGAACATAGAATATCTTAAACTAACGTGCCGATACCTCCTCTGTTGGCCTCCCCAGAGCCAAGCAGATCGTACCAGAGCACAGTAGAGCGCAGGAATTGAAGGAATATCAGTGCGCTACGCTGAAGTCAAAGCTATCCTAACCAAACCTAACATAACCTGCTTTAACGTATCGTTACATAACACAATCTAGCGACCCGCTCCCAAAATGTCTGGCATTCCCAAATCAAAGATGGGTATATTAGAACGCAGTGGAGCGCAGGAATCTACCGAACAGCATTGTATAGCACAATAGTCAAAGCTGTCCCAACCAAACATGACCAAGCCTAACCTGCCTGAAAGCAGCATGACTCGCCCTATCCTGCCGCGACCACTGATCCTGGCGTCCGCAGGCACAAGCAGATTGTTGTAGCGCACAATAGACTGCAGAAGTCCATAGAATCACTGTGCATGGCAGACAATCCAAAGCTATACGAACCTTGCCCATGCTAACATAAACTAGCCAAACCTAACCTATCATAACATGACCACACTTAACGTAACAAATCCTAACGAGCCATACGCTATTACTCAGATCCCGAGAGTCGAGCAGAGTACAGTAGAGACAATCTGGAGCGCAGAAGTTCAACTTATAGCAGTGTAAAGCACAAAAGTCAACGCTATCCATACCAAACCAAAACAAACATAAACTAACCAAACGTAGCCTAACTCAAACCAACGAGAAGAGGCCACTCTTGCTGGCCTCCCCAAAGTCAAGCAGAGTACAGTAGAGCAATGTATATCGTAGACATCCTCCGAAAAGCGGTGTATGCCACAAAAGTCGAAACTACCCACTCTTACCCATACCAATCGTAACATTACCAAACGTAGCATAACACAAACAATCGTGCCGTGACCACTCTCGCTGGCCACCCAAAAGTTCGAGCAGAGTATAGTAAAGCAGAGTAAAGCGCAGAAAGCCACCAAATAGCAATGTATAGCACAGAAGTCAAAGATACCCTGCCTAACCAGGCCTAACATGACATAACCAAGCGTAGTGTAACTAAACCTAACTTCCCGCGACCAGTATTGCTGGCCTCCACAGAGCCCAGCAGAGCATAAAAGTGGAGATTATTCTGTAGAGACTCATATAATCGCTGCGTGTAGCAGAAAAGCTGAAGCTACCCAAACCTAACCAAAGCTAACATAACCTAACCAAATGTACCCTATTTCAACCTAACGTGCCGAGACCACATTTACAGGCTTCCCCAGAGCCAAGCATGTCATACTAGAGCGCAGTAGAGCGTAGAAGTCCACCGAATAACAATTTGCACCACGAAAGACAAATCTATATAAACCTAACTCTGACAAACGTAACGTCACCGAACGTAGCCTCTCTAAACCTAACGGGCCAAGACAACTATTGCTAGCTTCCCCAGAGACAAGCAGAGCATATTATATCACAGCAGAGCGCAGAAAGCCACCGAATGGCATTTTGTACCACAGAAGTCGGAGATACCCAAGTCTAACCCGAACCAACCTAACCTAAATGACCGGGGCATAGCTGATCGTAGCGTGCCGCGACCACTACTCCTGGCCTTCCCAGTGCCATGCATAATGTAGTAGAGCCAGGTGGATCACAGAAATCCACATGATAACAGTGTACAGCACGAAAGTCGAAGCTACCGTGTCCTAATGTATTCAATCTTAACATAACTGAACATAACGGAACTTTACCAAACATGTCGAGACATACATTTCTTACCTCCGCAGGGACAAGCAGAGTATACTAGACTGCAGTACTAAGCACAAATCCACCGAATTGCAGTGAATGGCGCAAAAGTCGAAGATATCCTACCAAAACATGGCCTAACCGGACCTAGCCGAACGTAGCATAGCTCAACTTAGCGTGCCGCGACCACTGCTCCTGGCCTCTCATGAGCCAAGCAGAGTGAAGCAGAGCGCCGTAGATCTCTGAAATCCACCGAATAACGTAGTGTATTTTCGTATCAATTCCGGTAGTGTATATTACGAAAGTCAAAGTTATCATAAACTAACTTAACCTAACATAACACAACCGAACGTAACCTATCGCAACCTGACGTGCCAACACCACTGCTCCTGGCCTCCACGGAGCCAAGCAGAATACAGTAAAGCAGAGTAGATTACATGAACCCGCCTGATAACAGTGTATAGCAAGGAAGTCGTAGCCATCTGGACAAAACTCGACATAACATAAACGAACCAAACGTATCGTAACTCAACATAACGTGCCGCGGCTATTGCTGGCCTCCACAGGGCCAAGCTGAATATAGTGGAGCACAGTCGAGTGCAGAAGTCCTCTGAACAGCAGTGTATAGCATGAAAGTCGAAGATAACACGACCGAGCTAGACATAACGTAACGTAACCAAACGCAGCATAACTAAACCTAATGTGCCGACATCAATACCGCTGGGGTGCCCAAAGCCATGCAAAAAATATTAGAACACAGTAGAGTGCAGAACTCCACCGAATTGCAATGTATAGCACTGAAGCTGCAGATACCCAAGCTTAACCTGGCATAATCTAACCTAAAAAAAACAACCAATCGTAGCTGAACGCAACCTAACATGAAGAGACCACTATTGCTGGTCTCCCCAAGAATAGCAGTTTTTAGCGCAAAGGTCGACGTTATCCTAACATACCCTAACCAAACGCGAAACAGCCCAGCGCAACATAATCCAACATAACTTGCCTAGAGCACCATTGCAGGCCTGCCTCATTGCCGAGCAGAACGTATTAGAGGAGAGTAGGGCGCAGATGTCCATAGATTGACAGCGTATAGCAGAGAAGTCAAGGGCATTATAACCTGACCAATACTAACCTAACCCAGCCAAACGAAACCTAACTCCAACTAACGACACGAGACCAGTATTGCTGGCCATCCCAAAGCCAAGCTGGACATATTAGGGCACAGTAGAATGCAGAAATCCACCGAACAGCAGTCTACAGCACAATGGTCAAAGCCATCCTAGCCAAACATAACCAAGCGTAACGTAACCAAACGTAACCTAATAGAACCTGACGTGCCCAGATCACTTTTGCTGACTTCCACAGATCTAACCAATATATACTAGTGCACAGTAGAGCTCAGAAATCCATCGATTAGCAGTGTACGCCACAATAGTTGAAGCTACCCTAACCAAACTGATCCTAACACAACCTAATCGAAAGTAACCTGCCTCAGCACAACGTGCCGAGATCACTATTGCTGGCCTTCCCAGAGACAAGCTGAAAATGCTAGATCGCTATAGGGCGCAGAAATTCACCTTATAGCAGACCATGGAAATGGTATCAAATGTTTCCTGTTCTAACGTAACCTCTCGTAACATAGCCAAGCGCAACGTGACTAAACCTAACGTGCCGCGACCACTTTTGCTTGCCTCACCAGGGCCAGGCAGAACACGTTAGTGGAGAGTAGAACGCAGAAATCCATAGAATCGCATTGTATTTCAGAAAAGTCTAAGCTACCCAGACCCAATCCAGACCAACGGATAATAGCCGAACATAGCATAACTCAAGCTAACGTGCCGAGGAAGCTACTACTGCCCATCCCAGAGCCAAGCAGAACACATTAGCGGTAAGTAGAACGCAGGACTCCATAGAATCTCAGTGTATATAATAAAAGTCAAGGAACCCAAGTCTAACCCAAACAAACGGAACATAACAGAACTTAACCTAGCACAACTGAACGTGTCATGGTCGCTATTGCTCCCATACGCAGTTCCAAGCAAGACGTACTAGAGCACAGTAGAGCGCAGAAATCCACCCAACAGCAGTGCACTTGACAGAAGTTAAAGCTACACTTACCAAACGTATCCCAACCCAAACGTACCCTAACCGAACGCAGCATGTCCCATCGTAACGTCCCGAGACCATTGTTGCTGGCCTTGTCACTGCAAAGCTGAAAATATTAGATCACTGCCAAGCTGAAAATATTAGGTCACTGTAGGGCGCAGAAATCCATAAAATGGAATGCTATAGCACTGAAGTCGAAGCCACCCTCTCCTACCCTACCGAAACGAAACATATCCAAACGTACCCTACATTAATATAACGTGCCGTGACCACTATTTCTGTTTACCCCAGAGTCTTGTAGGGGATACTAGGGCAGAGTAGAGCACAGAATTCCACCGAATAGCAGTGTACAGCACAAATGTTAAAGCTATCCTGACCAAACATGTCCTAACCCATCCTAGGCGGACGTAACTTGACTCAGCATAACGTGCCGAGACAACTATTTCTGGCCTTGTCACAGCCAAGCTGAAAACATTGAAGCGATGTAGGGGGCAGAACTCCACCTGATAGCAGATCACAGCATCAAAGTCAAAGCTATCCTCCCCTAACCTTCCCAAACTTAATATAACCAAACGTAACCCTACTCTACCTAGCGTGCTGCGACGACAATCGCTGGCCTCCCCAGCGTCAAGCGGAACACGCCAGTAGAGAGCAGAGTGGAGAAATCCATATAGTCGCTGCGAATATCAGAGAAGACAGGGTTACCCAAACCTAACCCAAACCAACATATAATAACCAAACATAGCCTAACTCAACGTTACATGCCGATACCGCTTTTGCTGCCCTCCCCGGAGACAAGCAGGAAATACTAGAGCACAGTTGAGTGTAGAAGTTCACCGAAGAGCAGACTACATCATACAAGTTGAAGCAATCCTGAGAAAACTTAGCACATCTCTACCTCACCCAGCGTAACCTGACTCAGTTTAACGTGCCGAAATCGCTATTGCTGGCCTTCCCAGGGATAAGTTGAAAATATTAAAACACTGTAGGGCGCAGATGTCCACCTAATAAAGGACTATAGCACTAAAGTCAAAGCTATCCCCCCCATAACCTAACTAAGCGCAACATAACCAATCGTAACCTAACTCTACCGAACGTGCCGCGACCACTGTTGCCGGCCGCCGCAGAGTTAAGCAGAACATGTTAGTGGAGAGTGGAACGCAGAGATCCTTATAATCGCTGTCTATATCATACATGTCAAAGCCAACAAAGCCTAACCCAAGCCAACAGGACATAAACAAACATAGCATGACTCAAACTAACGTGGCGACGTCGTAGTTGTTTCAGACCCCAGAGCCAAGCATGACACACCACGGCACAGTAGGGCGTAGAAATCCACCTAAAAGCAGACTACAGCACTAAATACGGAGCTATACTCTCCAAACCTAGGCATCGTAGCGCAACCAAACGTAACCTATCTGTACCTAACGTGCCGCGTCCACCACTGCTGGCCTCCACGGAGATAAGCAGAACAGATTATTGTAGAGTAGAGCGCAGAAATCTAAGTATCGCAGTGTACATCATTAAAGTGGCAGCTACATATACCGCAACCAAACAAACAGAACATATCCATACATAGCCAAACACAGCCTAACGTGCCGAAACCGCTATTGCTGCCCCCACGGTCAAGCAGGGGAAACTAGGTCACAATATATCCCAGAGGTCCACCGAATAGCAGTGTACAGCATAGCCAAACTTAGTCTAGCCCAACCTAACCGAACGCACCCTTACCCAATATGATGTGCAGAGACTACCATTTCCGGCCTTGCTGGAGAGAAGTTGAAAATATTGGAGCAATGTACGACGCAGAAACCCACCTAACAGCAGACTACAGCACTAAAGTCTAAGCTATACTTTCCTACTCCGACCTACCGTAACGTAGTCAAACGTAACATAACTCAACCTAACGTGTAGCGTCCGCTATTGCTCGCCACCGGTGAGCCAAGCAGAGCACACTAGCGGAGAGTAGAGCGCAGAAATCCACCGTACATGAGTGTATAACACAAAAATCAAACCGATCCTAACCAATCGCAACCTAACTTAACATAGCCAAAAGTAACCTAACTCAACCTACCGTGCCACTACCGCTATTGCTGGTCACCCCAGACATAACGCGCCGCGGCCACCGCTTCAAGCATTCCCAGATCAAAGCAGGGAATATTAGACCGCAGGTATGAGAAGGAGGCCACCGAATGGCAGAGTATAGCACAAAAGTCAAAGATATCCATTCCTAACATGACCAAACGTAACCTAACCGAATGCAGCTTAACTTAGCCTAACGTGCCGAGACGACTATTGTTGGCCTCCCCGGTACCGAACAGAGCAAATTGCATAGCAGTAGAGCGCAGTAGTCCACCGAATAGCTGTGTATTGCAAAAAGTCAAAGCTATCCTTAC
Organism: Eufriesea mexicana; assembly: GCF_001483705.2. Classification (NCBI taxonomy): domain Eukaryota; kingdom Metazoa; phylum Arthropoda; class Insecta; order Hymenoptera; family Apidae; genus Eufriesea; species Eufriesea mexicana. The sequence goes on from NW_016909635.1 coordinate 15,595, forward strand.
CAAACCTATCCAAACCGCACCTAACCCAAAGTAACATAACTCATACTAACGTGCCGAGAGAATTATTCCAGGCGTCCACATAGACATGCAGAGTGTGATAGCACACAGAAGACCGCAGAAGTCCATATAATAGCAGTGTGTAGCGCACAAGACGGAGCTATCCTATCCAAACACAGCGTAACCTAACCTAGACGAACGTAATATAACTCAACCGAACGTGCGGCGACCACTACAGCTGCCCCCCAGAGAGGCAAGCAGAATATACTGGAGCACAGTAGAGCGCTGAAATTCAACGTATAGTGGTGTATAGCACGAAAGTCAAAGCTATCCCATCCTAACCTGGCCAAGCGTAACCTAATCAAAAGTAGCTCAACCCATCCTATCGTGCCGAGACCACTATTGATGCCCTCTCCAGAGCCGAGCGGAGCATATTTGAGTAGAGTAGAGCGCAGGTGTCCATGGAATCGCGGTGCGTAGCACAATAGTCGAAGTTACTCTATCCTGACGTAGCCAAACGTAACCTTTCCGAACGTAGCTTAAGTCAACATAACGCACCGAGACCATTCTTGTTTGCCTCCCTAGAGCAAAGCAGAACATACTAGGGCACAGCAGAGCGCAGTAGTCCACCGAAAAACGGTCTATACCACGAGAGTCAGAGCAATCCAAGCCTAACCCAAACTAACATAATCGCACCGAACGTAGTCTAACTCAGCCTAACGTGAAGACACCAATTTTACTGGCCTCCGCAGAGTCGAGCAGGGTACAGTAGAGCAATGAGGAGCGTAAAAATCCTCCAAACAGCGGCGTACAACACAAAAGCCGAAGCTATCCCACCCTAACCTGACCAATCGTAACATTACCAAACGTATCATAACACAGCCTATCATGCCATGGCCACTACTGCTGGCCTCCCAAGAGTCGAGCAGAGTATCGTAGAACAGAGTAGAGCGCAGAAAGCCACCAAGTAGCAATGAACAGCACAAAAGTCAAAGATATCCCGACCTAACCAGATCAAACCAAACCCGGCCACACGTAGAGAAACAAAGACTAACGTGCCGCGGACAGTATTTCTGGCTTCCTCAGATACGAGTAGAATATGATAGTGCACAGTGGAGTACAGATGTCCATAGTACATCACACTTGAGCACATACGTCATAGCTATACTTATATAACCTAACGAAGCCAAACCTAGAAAAACGGAATCTAACTCAACCAAACATGCCGCGACTAGTATTGCTGGCCTGCACAGAGCTAAGCAGAGCATAATAACGGAGAGTAGTGCTCAGAAGTCCACAGAATCGCAGTATATAGCTAAAAAATCGAAGCCACCCAAACCTAACCAAGGCAAACGCATCCTATCTCAATCTAACGTGCTGCAGCCGCTATTGCTGGCCTCCCCAATGTCATGCAGAGCACATTAGAGGAGAGTGGGAAGCAGATATCGTAGGATAGCAGTGTACAACAGAAAAGCCAAAGAGATCCATGGAAAAACCATACCAACATAACCTTACCTAACGTAGCCAAGCTCAACGTAAAGTGCCGAGGCCACCATTGCTGGCCACCACAGGGTCTAGCAGATTGGAGTAGAGCGCTGGAATCCACCGAATGACTGTGTATGGCACGAAAGTCAAAGCTACCCTAACCGAACTTATCCCAAGCTAACCTAACCAGGCGTAACATAACACATCCTAACGTGCGGCGACCACTACTGCAGGCCTCGCTAGAGTCGAGTTGGGTATTGTAGAGCAACGTACACAACAGGAATCCGCCGAATCGCCGTGTCAAGAACAAGAGTAGAAGCTACCCTTTCCTAACATAAACAACCGAAATATAACCAAACGCAACATAACTCAGGCTAACGTGCCGAAGCAAATAATGCTGGTCTCCCAAGAGCTAAGCAGAATATACTACAGCAGGGTGGAGCACAGAAATCCAACGAATAGCGGTGTATAGCCTAGAAGTCAAAGTTATCCTGTCCTAGCCGTGCCAATCGTAACATATCCGAACGTTGCCTCACAAGCTCTATCGTGCTGTGACCACAATCGCTGGCCTCCCAGAGCGAAGCAGAACGTCTTAGGCGAGAGTAGAGAGCAGGAATCCATAGAATCGCGGTGTATAGCAGAAAAGTCAAAGCTACACGGACCTAACCAAGACAAAAGTAAGCTAACCAAACGAAACCTAACTCAACGTAGCGACCCGCGACCCCTACTGCTGGACGCCGCAGCGCCCAGCAGAATACAGTAGAGCACAGTAGAGCGCAGAAGACCACTGAATATCAGAGTGCACCTCGAAGGTCAAAACTAACCTAAACTAACACGAAGGAGCGTGACGCAACCAAACGTAGCTTAACCCAAACTAACGTAACGAGAACGCTATTAATGGCCACCTCTGTGTCGAGCTGGGTATGGTAGAGCAACGTAGAGCGCAGAAAACAACCGAAAAGCAGTGTATAGCACTTAAGTCAAACCTTTCCTCTCCTAACCTATCCAAACGTAATATAATCAAGCGTAACATAACTTAACTCAACGTGCAGAGACCACTATTGCTGAAATCCCCCGAGAAAAGCAGAATATACTAGGGTACAGTGGAGCGCTGAGGGCCGCCAAATAGCAGCGCACAGCACAAAAGTCAAATATGTCACATCCTATCGCGTCCTAACCTAACCAAGCCAAACATGGACTATCTTAGCTTTACGAGAAGAGAGTGATATCTTTGGCCTCACCGGTGCCAAGCAGAACAAATCAGAGCGCAGTAGACTGCAGAAAGCCTCCGAATTGGAGTGTACAGCGCTAAAGTCAAAGGTAGACCCCCCAGACCAAACCAATCGTAACGTAACCAAACGTAACACAACTCAAACTAACGTGACGAGACCACTACTGCTGGACTCCAAGGGCGGAGCCGTACATATTAGAGGAGAATTGAGAACAGACGACCATAGGATCTCAGTGTATAGCTGAAAAGTGGAAGCTACCCAAACATAGCCATAGCTAACATAGTCTAACCAAACGTAGACTATCACAGCCTAACTTTGCGGGACCACAATTAATCGCATTCCCAGTGCCAGGCAGAACGTACTAGAGCACAGTATAGCGCAGAAATCCACCGAAAAGCAGCGTACAGCACGAAGCTCAAAGATACCCTATCCTAACCCAACCCAGCCTAACCCAACCAAGCGTAACTTAGCTAAACCTAACCTGCTGCGACCAGCATTGCTTCCCTCCACAGAGGCAAGGAGAGCATATTAGAGGAGATGAGAGAGCAGAAATCCATAGAATCGGAGTGTATAGCAGGTGAGTCAAAGCTAGCCAAACCTAACCCAAACAAATGTAACCGAACCAAACGAAGCTTAACTCAACACAACCAACCGCGACCACAATTGCTGGCCTCCCCAGAGCCAACCAGAGAATATTAGAGCAAAGTAGAAAGAAGAAATCCACCGAGTAGATGTGTATAGCACAAAAGCCAAATTCATCGTAACCAAACATAACCCGACCTCTCCTACCCAAACTAACTTAACGTAACACTTCGGGCCACGACAGACTTTGCTGCCACCGACCCCCCCCCCCCCCCCCCCCCCCCCCCACACAGTAGAGTAGTCTAGAGCGCAGAAATTCACCGAATAGCAGTGCATAGCAGAAAGGTTAGAGCTACCCTAGCCTAACCTAAGCAAACGTGACATAACCTATCGTAACCTAACCCAACCTAACGCGCATAGACCAGTATTACTGAGCTCCCATTTCAAAGCAGAGCATATTAGAGCGCAGCACAGCGCAGAAATACACCGAATAGCAGTGTACAACGCAAAAGGTAAAGCCACAGTTTCCTAACCTAACAAATCCAGACATAATCAAACGTAACAAAATAGAACATTGCTTATCTCAACCTAACTCGCCGAAGCCACTGTTGCCTGCATCCCCAGAGCCAAGCAGAGAATACTAGAGCAGAGTAGAGCGCAGAAAGCAACCAAACGGTAATGTGTTACATAAGAGTCAAATATACCTTAACCTAACCTAACCAAACCAAACCTAACCAAACGTAGAATAACCAAATATAACTAGAGGAGACCTCTATTTCTGGCCAAATGCCAACCTAACATGCCCAGCCAAATATTGGTGGGCACCCCATCGACAAGCAGGGCATATTAGGGGAGTTGAGCGCTGAGGACCATAGAATGAACATGTATAGCACGAAAGTCAGTGATATCCTAACCTATCTGCGACAAAGATAACATAACAGAGCATAACTTAATGCAACCTAACGCCCCGCGGCCACTTTTTCTGGAATTCGCAGAGCAAAGCAGGGATAACAGTAGAGCATAAGAATCCACAGAAAAGCAGTGTACGGCATAAAAGTCATAGCTATCTTATCCTAACATAGCCAAACATAATACAACCAAACATAACCCAATTGAACCTAACGTGCCTAGACCACTGTTACTGAGCTCCCAGAGGAAAGCAGAACATATTAGAGCACACTGGAACGCAGAAATACACCGCAGAGCTGTGTCTACCACAAAAGATCAAGCCACTTTTTCCTAACCTAACGTATCCTAAAATAACCAAACGCAACGTATCTCAAGAAAACTTGCAGCGGCCACTGCTACTGGACTCCCCAGATACGAGCAGAGTATAGTAGAGCACACGGGGGCGCAGAATTCCACCTAATAACAGTTTATAGCAAGAAAGTCAAAGCTACCCTAACCTAACGCAAAGTAACCTAACCCAGCCAAACGTATTCTAACACAGCCTAACGTGCCGCGACCACTATCGCTGGCATGCCGAGAGACGAGCCGAGTGTAGTAGATCTATGTAAAGCTCAGAAATGTAAAGAAGAGCTGTATATAGCACAAAAGACATGGCAATTTTGTCCTAACCCAACCAAACGGAAAATAGCCAAGCGCAACATGTCTGAGCCTATCGAGCCGAGAGCACTACCGCTGGCCTCCCCATAGCCTATCAGAGCATATTAGAACACAGGAGTGCGCAAGGGACATCGGTATAGCAGTGTATAGCACAAAAGTCAATGCTATAATGTCCAAACCTGACCAAACGTAACGTAATCAAAAGCAACATAACATGACTTGACGTTCAGAGACCAGCATTGCTGGCCTCCTGAGAACCAAGCAGAATATACTGGAGTACAGTAGAGCGCATAAGTCCACCGAATAACGGTTTGTAGCATAAGAATCAGAGCTATCATAAGCTAACCTATCCAAGCGTAACATTACAAAATCCGGCGAAGCAAGACCTACCGTGCCACGACAACTACTGCTGTCCTGTCCAGAGACGAGCAGGGTATAGCAGAGCACAGTACAGCGCAGAAAGCCACCAAATAGCAACGTTTTGCACAGTAGTCAAAGACAATCTAACGCAACAAGACATAACCTAACCTAACCAAACGTAGAATAATTAAACCTAACTAGACGAGTCATCTATCGCTGGCATCCACAAAGCCAAGCAGGACAGATTAGAGCACTAAAGTCATCTATCTAGACGAGTCATCTATCGCTGGCATCCACAAAGCCAAGCAGGACAGATTAGAGCACTATAGGCCGCAGAAGTTCATGCGATAGCAGTGAATAGCACAAAAGTCAAAGACACCCAGGACAAATATAGCCTAACCTGTCCTAACGGAACGTAACCAAGCTAAACCTGTCGTGCCACGACCGCCATTCCTGGCCACCCCAGAGACCAGGGGATGAGAGTAGAGCAACGCTGAGCTCAAGTATCGACCGAACAGCTGTGTATAGCACAATCCCAGAGACCAGGGGATGAGAGTAGAGCAACGCTGAGCTCAAGTATCGACCGAACAGCTGTGCATAGCACAAAAGTCAAAGCTACACTTACCAAACTTTCCTTAACCTATCCAAGCCAAGCGTAACCTAACTCAATCAAGCATGAGGAGGCCACCATAGCACGCCTCTCCAGTGTCAAGGAGAGTATAGTAGTGCAACCACGAGTGTAGAAATCCACAGAATAGCAGTGAATAGCACAAAAGTTTAAGCCATCCTATCCTAACCTAACCAAACGCAACATAACCCAACGTATCCCGGCTCTTCCTATCGTGCCGAGACCAGTATTGCTGCCCCCTGAGAGCCAAGCAGAACATATTAGGGGAAAGTAGTGCGCAGGAGTCCATAGGATCGCAGTGCATAGTTCAAGAGTCGACGCTACCCTAACCTAACATTGCCAAATGTAACATAACAGAACGTTGCTTAACTCAAGCTAACGCGCCAAGGCCTCTACTGCTTGCATCCCCAGAGCAAAGCAGAATATACAAAAGCACAGTAGAGCGCAGTAACTGACTGCACTGCAGCGTGTAGCACAAAAGTCAAATGTATCCTACCCTAACCTGTCCTAACATGACCTAACCGAACGTTGCCTGACTAACCGTAACTTGCCGAGGATACTATAGCTGTGCTCCGCAGATACAAGCAGAGCATATTAGAGCAATGCAGGGCGCAGAGATCCACCGGATAGCGGTGCATAGAGTAGAAGTCGAAGCTACCCTATCTTAACCTAACCGGTCGTAATGTTACCAAACGTATCCTAACAAAGTCTGTCGTGCAACGAACACTATTGCTGGCATCTACAGAGTCGAGCAGAGTCTAGCGGAGCACAGTACAGTACAGAAGGCCAACAAACAGCAATGTACAGCACAAAAGTCAAAGATATCCTCACCAGACCCAGCCTAATCAAAACTGACCAATCGTAATCTATCTAAACTTATCGTGCGGTGACCAGTATTGCTGGCCTCCACAGAACAAAGCAGAACATATTGGAGCATATGAGAGTGTCGAAATCCATATATCGCAGGGTACAGAAGGAAGGTGAGTGATAACCAAGTCTAGTCCGAGCAAACGTAACATAAACCAGCGTGACATAATTCAAGCTAATGAGCCGCGGCCGCTATCTCTGCCCTCCCCACAGCATAGCTGAGAATATGAGAACGGAGCGGAGCCCAGAAATGCACCGGAAGGCAGATTATACCACAAAAGTCAAAGCTATCCATGCCTTACCTAACCACACATAACATAACCAAACGTAACCTGACTAAGCATAACGTGCCGATACCACAACTTTTGGCCTTTCCAGAGTCGAGCGGCGTATAGTAGAGCAACGTAGAGCGTAGGAATCCGCCGAAAAGCAGTGTATGGCACAAATGACGAGGCCATACTGTCCTACCAAATCCAAACGTAGTATAGCGAAGCGAAATCTGACTTATCCTAACGTGCCGGGACAGCTACTGCTGGAATCCCCGGCACCAAACAGAGCATGTTAGAGTACAGTACAGCGCAGAGATGCCCGGAATAGCAGTGTACAGGACAAAAGTCAAAGCTACCCTAACCAAGCCTGACTAAACCTAACCTAGCCAAACATAACATATTGCGACTTAACGTGCAGCGACACCTACTGCTCCCCTCCCGAGAGCCCAACAGAGTATAGTAGAGCAATGTAGAGAGCAGAAATCCACAGAACTGTAGTGTGTAGCCCCAGAGTCAAAGCTACCCTCTCAAAACCATGTCAAACGTAACAACCAAACGCAGCATAACTCAGACTAACGTACCGAGATCAATACTGCGGGCACCCCCATAGTCAAGCAGAGTAAACTAGAGCAAAGCAGCTCGCAGAAATCCACCGAATAGCAGTGTATAGCACGAAAGTCAAAGCCGTCCTATCCAAACTTAACCAAACATAACCTTGCTAAGCGTAGCAGATCCCAAACTGACCTGCCACGACCGCTGTTGCTGGTCTCTCCAGAGACAGGCAGCTGCTAGCAGAGCAATGCAGTGCGCTGATATCGCCCGGAAAGGGGTCTATAGCACACAGCCGAAGCTGCACTCACCAAACCTATCCGAACCAGCCAAGCCATGCGTACCCTATCTCAAACTTGCGTTCCGAAACCACCATTTCTGGCGTCTCCTGAGCCAAGTAGAACATACTAGGGCACAGTAAAGCGCAGAAATTCAACGTACAGCATAGTAGAGCGTAAAGGTCAAAGCCATCATAACCAAACCGAACCGAAGCTCTCCAAAACACACATAACCTAACACAACCTATCGTGTCACGACCAGTATTGCTGGCCACAACAGATCCGAGCAGAGTATAATAGAGCAATGTAGATCGCAGAAATCCTACGAATAGCAGTTTATTGCGCAAAAGTCAAGGTTATGTTATCCCAACCTAACCAATCGTAACGTAACCGAACGTGACACCACTCCACCTAACGTGCCGAGACCACTACTGCTGGACTCCCGAGAGCCAAGCAGAGTGCACGAGATCACAGCAAGCGCGGACAGCAACCAAATAGCAGTGTATATCACAGAAGTTAAAGGTATCCCAACCTAACTAGTCCTAACCTAACCTAAGAAAACATGGAATAACTATACTTAGCGAGACGAGGCCACTATTGCTGATATAGCCAGGGCCGGGCAGAGCAAAGTAGAGTCATGGAGAGCGTAGAATCCCTCCGAATAGCAGTGTGTATCACAGACGTCAAAGTTACCCTGTCCTAACCTAACCATACGTAACACAAGCAAACGTAGCCTAACTCAACCTAACGTGCCGAGAGCACCATTTCCGGCCTCTCCAACGCCAAGCAGAGCATATTAGAGCAGAGTAGAGCGCAGTAATCCCCCGAATTGCAGTTTGTAGCACAAAAGTAGAAGCTGTTCTGTCCTAACCGAACCAAACGTAACATAAGTACGTATCGTAAACCAACTTCACATGCCGCGAAGGCTACTGCTGGCCTCACGAGAGCTAAGCATAGTATAGCAGTGCAGTGTACAACGCTGATATCTCTCGAATTGCGGTGCATCGCAAAAAACAAGAAGTATCCTAAGCAAATATGACATAACCTAATTTATTGAAGCGTAACCAATCAAAACCTAACGTGCCTAGCCGACAGTAGCTGTCCTCCCAAACGCCAAGCAGTGCATATTAGAGGAGAGTAGAGCGCAGAAGTCCATAGAGCGTCGGTGCATAGGGCATAGATTTCCGAAACGAACCCATAGGCACCTTGCCTAGCCAAACGTAGCCTAACCCAACATAACGCGCCGCAGCCGCAACTACTGGCCTCCCGAAAGTAAACAGGAGATTATTTGAACACAGTGGAGCGTAGAAATTCACCAAATAGCAGCCTCTTCCACGAAAGTTAAGGCTACCCCAACCAAACATAACCAAACCAAGCCCAACCAAGCGTAACGTGGCTCAACTTAACGTGCCGCGACTACCATACCTGGCGTCCCCAGGGACAAGCAGAACGTGATAGCGCAAGTAGAGCGCAGAAGTCCAGAGGATAGCAGTGTGTAGCTCAAAAGTCAAAGCTATCCCAGCCTAACCAAACAACCTAAACAAACCAATCGCAATCGAACAAAGCCTAACGTGAAGCGACCACTATTGCCGGCCTTCCCACAGTCGAGTAGGGTATAGTAGGGCAACGAAGGGCGCAGAAAACCTTCGAATTGCAGTGTATAGCACAAAAGTCAAAGCAATTCTGTGCTAACCAGACCAAGCGTAACGCAACCAAACGAAGCCTAACTAATTCCAACGTGCCGAGACCACTATTACTGACCTCTCCAGTGCCAAGCAGAACATAATAAGAGAGAGTAGAGCGCAGAAATACATATAATCACAATGCACAGCACAATAGTCGAAGCTGACTTATCCCAACGTTACCAAACGTAACATAGCCGAACGCAGACTAGCTCCACATAGCGGGCCTGGAACAATATTTCTTGCTCCACCAGATCTGAACACGACGTACTAGAGAAAAGTAGAACGCACTAATACACCGCATTGCAGTGTACAGCACAAAAGACAAAGGTCTCCTAACCTAACCCAAGCTAACATTACATAGCTTGACATGGACAAACTCAACGTAACGTGCCGCAACCACTACTGCTGGCCACCACTGTGCTAAGTAGATTTCAGTATAGCACTGTAGAGGTCAGGTATCCACAGAGTAGCAGTATATAACATGAAAGTCACAGCTATACGAACCAAACATACCCTAACCTAACATAACTGACCGCAACAAACTCAACCTATCGTGCCGCGACCACTGTTCCTAGCTACCCCTGAGACAGGCAGATTCTGATTGAGCAACATAGAGCGCAGAAGTCCATGGAACAGCATTGTCAAGCTCCAAAGTCAACGCTATCGCAAACTCATCCGACGTAATGTAACCTACCCAAGCTTAATGCAACTCAACATATCGTTCCGCGACTGCCATTGCTGGCCTCCTCAGGGCCATGCAAAGCACATCAGATGAGCGTATGGCGCAGAAATCCGTAAAATCGCAGTGTACAGCGAAAATATCGAAGATGTCCAAACCTAACCCATGCGAACATAAGCTGACCAAACGTAATCTAGCTCAGCCTAACATGCGGTGGCCTCTGCCTCTGACTTCGCCGGAGTGAAGCACAGCATATTAGAGCATAGAAGCGCGGAGAAATCCATGGAATGGCAGTGTATTGCACAAAAGTCAAAGCTATGCCCTCCTAGCCTGACCAAACGCAGCATAACTGTACGTAACGTATCCAAATCAGGGGTGCCACGACAATTATTGCTGACCTCACCAGAGCCAAGCAGGGTATACGAGAGCAGAGTAGTATGCTGAAATAGACCGAATAGCAGTGTACAGCACAAAAGTTCAAGCTATTCCAACCAAACGTAGCCAAGCCTAGTCTAACCATGCGTAGCATGGTAAAGCCAAACATGCAGCGACATCCATTCCTGGCATACGGAGAGACAGGCAGACCATATTGGATGAAAGTGGAGAGCAGAAGTCTATAGAATGGCAGTGAATAGCCGAAAGGTCACAGCTATCCAAACCTAACGCGTGCTAACATAACCTAACCGAACATAATATAATTCAACATGACATGCCGCGGCCACCATTTCTGGCCACTCCACAGCAATGAAGGACACAGGAATCCACCGAATAGCAGCGTACAGCGCAAAGGTCAAAGTTACATTATGCTTACCTGTCCAACGTTACATAACTTAACCTAACGTCAGAGAACACTATTCCTGGCGTCCACATAGACACGCAGGGTGTGATAGCGCACAGAAGAGCGCAGAAGTCAAAGGAAAAGCAATGTGTAGCATAAAAGTCAAAGCCATCGTAGCCTAACACAACGTAACCTAACCTAGCCAAAGGTAATATAACTCAACCTAACGTGCGGCGACCGCTATGGCTACCCTGACGAGAGTCCAGCAGGGTATAGTAGAGCAATTTAGAGCGCAGAAATCCGCCGAAATGCAGTGTACAGCACAAAAGTCAAAGCTACCCTTTTCTAACTTTACTGAAAGTAACATAACCAAACGCAACGTATCTCAGATTAACGTGGCGAGACCGATACTGCTGGCATCCCCATAGCCAAGAAGAATGTACTAGGACACAGCAAAGCGAAGTAATCCAACGAATAGCAGTGTATAGCACAGAAGTCAAACACGTCCGAGCCAAATCTAACCTAACCTGACTTAACCAAACGTTAACTAACTCAACCTATCGTGCCACAGCCGCCATTGATGACTTACCCAGTGTCGAATAGAGTATAGTAGAGCAATGAAGAGAGCAGGAATCCACCGAATAGCAGTGTATAGCTCAAAAGTCGATGCTATGGCTTCCTAACGTAACCATACCTAACAAAGCGGAACGTAATATGACTCAACCATATGTGCCGCTACCACTATCGCTGGCCTCCCCAGGAATTGCAGAGCATAGCAGAGGAGAGTAGGGCGCGGAATCTATAGAATCGCTGTGTAAGGCAGAAAAGACAAAGCTATCCAAACCTTACCCATGCTAACAAAGGCTAACCAAACGACACCCAACAATAACTATAATGCCGCGACCACTGTTTCTGGCTGCCCCACAGAAAAGCTGAGCATATTAGAGCACAGCAGAGAGGAGAAGTCCACCGAAAGCTGTATGTAGCACAAAACCGAAGGAAACCTATCCTAACCCAAACAATCTTAACTATACCAAACGGAACGAAACTGAACCAAACATGACCCCACCACCACTGCTGGCCTCCCCAGTGCCAAGCAGAACAGATTAGATGAGAGTAGGGAGCAGGTTTCCATTAAATCGCAGTCTACAGCAGAAAAGTCAAAGATATCCATACCTAGCATAAAGAAACTTAACCTAACCTAACGAAGCATAGCTGAATTTAACGTGCCGCTACCATTATTGCTAGCCTCACCAGGTCATAGCAGATCAGAGAAGAGCACAGTGAAGGGCAGGAATCCACCGAATAACTGTGCATAGCATGAAAGTCGAAGCTAACAAAACCAAAAATATCCTAACCTAACCTAACCAAACTTAACCTAGCTCTACCTAACAAGCCACGACCACTATGTCTCGAATCCCGAGAGTCGAGCAGAGTTGAATAGAGCCATGTAGGAAGCGGCAATCCAACTAATAGCAACGTATAGCACAAATGTTAGATCTAACCTAACCTAACCTGACCTAACCTAACCTAACCTAACCAAACCTAACCAAACCTAACCGAACATAAACTAACCGAGACCAATACTGCTGGCCTCTCCATAGCAAAGCAGAATATACTAGAGTACAGCAGATCGCAGATATCCACCGAATAGCAGTGTATGGCACTAAAGTCGAAGCCATTCTAATCAAACCTAACCAAACGTAACATAACTTAGCCTAACGTGCCAAGAACACTATTCCTGGCATCCACAGAGCCAAGCAGATTGTGATAGCGCTCAGGAGAGCACAGAAGTCCATAGGATAGCAGTGTGAAGCACGAAAGTCGGAGCTACCCTAGCCTAGTGCTACGTAACCCAACATAACCGAACGCTATGCAGCTCAACCTATCGTGCCACGGCCGCTACTGCTGGCCTCCTGAGTGTCGTGCAGAGTAGGGTAGAGCAAATGTAGAGCGCAGGAATCCACCGAATTGCAGTGTATAGCGCAATAGTCAAAGCTACCCTGTCCCAACCTAACAGAACGTAACTTAACCAAACGTAGCCTGACTCATCCTTACGTGCCGAGACCAGTATTGCCGCCGTCCTCAGAGCAAAGCAGAACATATTAGAGGAGACCAGAGCTCAGAAATCCATAGAACCGCAGTGCATAACGCAATAGTTGATGCTACCCTATCCTGACGTAGCCAAACGTAACATAGCCGAACGTAGCCTAGCTCAACCTAACGCGAGGAGTCCTCTATTGCTTGCCTTTCCAGAGCCAAGCAGAACATACCTGAGCAAAGTATAACGCAGTAATCAATCTCATTGCAGTGTATAGTGCAAAAGTCAAAGATATCCTAACCTAAGCTAACCCAACATAACAAAACCAACCGTAGTAAATTCATCCTAATGTGCCTGGATAACTGCTGCTGACATCCCCAGCGGAAAGGAGGACATATTAGAGGAGAGTAGGAAGCAGAAGTCCCTGGAATAGCAGTGTGCTATGCAATTGGCGTAGCTATGTCAACCTTACCCAACGTAACCAAGACTAACCGAACGTAACCTGACCCAAACTAACGTGACTAGACAAATATTGTTGCCTCCCCGTCGCCAAGCAGAACATATTAGAGGGGAGTGGAGCACAAAAGTTCATAGGGTGGCAGTGTATGTCACAAATGACAATGATATCCTAACCTAACCGCAACAAAACCTGACCTAACCAAATGTAACATAACACAACCTAACACGCGGCAGCCGCTATTTCTGGCCTCCCCAGAGCAAAGCAGAGAATGTTAGATCACAGTAGAGAGCAGAAATCCACCGAATAGCTGTGTATAGCAGAAAAGTCAAAGCCATTCTAACAAAACAATACATAACCTTTCCTATCCAAACGTAGAATAACTAAACCTAACCGGCCGAGACATATATTGCTGGGCTCCGCAGAGCCAGGCAGATCGTACTAGTACACAGTAGTGGGCAGGAATCATCCGAATGACTGTGTACAGCTGGAAAGTCCAAGCTAACCTAGCCAAACCTAGCCAAACCTTGCCAACCCAAACGAAACGTTACTCGACTTAACGTGCCTCTAACACCATTGCTGACATGCCGAGAGTCGAGCGTAGCATAGTAGGGCAATGTAGAGTGCAGAAATCCAACGAATAGCGGAGCATAGCATAAAAGTCGAAGCCACACTAACAAAACGTTCCCTAACGTAACCTAACATAGCGTAACCTAACCGATTCAAACGTGCCACGACCATTGTCACAGGTCTTCCCATAGACAGCAGAGGATATCAGAGCAATGCAGATCGCAGTTATCGTCCGTATAGCTGTGCAGAGCGCAACAGTCAAAACAATAATATCCAGACGTAACCAAATCAAACCAAGCCAAACGTTACAAAACTCTGCCTAACTTGCCGGAACTAGAGATGTTGGCCTCCCCGGAGCCAAGCAGAGCACGATAGGTCACAGAAGAGCGCAGAAGTCCGCCGAAGTCCAGTGTACAGCACAAAGATTTAAGCTACCCTATCCTTGCATAACCAAACTTAACAAGACATAACGATGTCTATCTCGATCTAACGGGACGATACCACTATTACTGGCATTTCCAGGGACGAGCAGGGTACAATAGAGCGACGTAGGGCATAGAAATCCGCCGAATAGCGGCATATAGCACAAAAGTCGAAGCTACCCTAACCCAACCCATCCAAACGTAATACAAACAAACGCAACATAACTTAACCTATCGTGCCGAGACCGCTATTGCTGGACTCCCAGAGCCAAGCAGAGTATACTATAGCACAGTCGACCGCATGTATTCACCGCATTGAAGTGTAAAGCAGAAGAGTAAAAGGTAACCCAACCTAACCTGGCCCAACCTAACCCAACCAAAGGTATCCAGTCCCATCCTAACGACCCTTCCCACCATAGCTGGCCCCCCATCGCCAAGCAGGGCATATTAGATAGGAATAGAACGCAGAGGTCCATAGAAAGGCAGAGTATGGTACAAAAGTGAAAGATATTCCAACACATCCCAGCAAACCTTACCTAACCAAACGTAACCTAACAAAACTTAACGCGCCGCGGCCACTAATTCTGGTATTCCTAGAGTTAAGCAGGGAATCTTAGATCACAGTAGAGCGCAGAAATCCACCGAATAGCAGCGTACAGCACAAAAGTCAAAGCTACACCCTACTAACATATCCAAACGTAACATATGCAAACGAAACCTGACTCAACCTAACGTGCCTAGACCATGTTTGGTGACCTCCCCAAAGAAAAGACAAATATACTGAAGCAAACGAGAGGGCAGAACTCCTCCGAGCTGCAGTGTATGGCACAAAAGTCAACGACATACTAACCAAACTTAGCGTAGCCTAGCCTAACCAAAGGTAACCTTACTCAAATAAAAGTGCAAAGACCACAATTGCTGGCCTCCACAGGGACAAGCAGATGATTGTGCAGCAATGCAGGGCGCTGATGACAACCGAATAGCTGTGTATAGCGCAAGAGTCAGAGCAACCCTAACCAAACTCAGCAAAATCTGTCCCAACCAAACGTGACCTATCCCAGACGAACTTGCCACGTCCGCTATTGCTGGCCTCCACAGACACAATCAGGCTCTAACAGAGCAATGCAGAGCACGGATATCGGCAGAAATGCAGTGCATATCACAAAAGACACAGCTACCCAAACCAAACAAGTCCCAACCTAGCCAAACCAACCGCAACCAAAGTCAACACAGTGTGCCGAGGCAACAGTAGCTGACCTTCCCAGAGCCAAGTAGAATATACTAGGGTACAGTCGAGTGCAGTGATCCAGCGCACTGCAGTGTGTCGTACAAGAGTCAAAGCATTCCAAACCAAACACAAACTACCACAACCTAACCGAACGCCGCCCATCTCAAAATGATGTGCCGAGAAAACAATTACTGACTTCCCCAGTGTTGAGCAGAGAGCAGTAGAGCAATGTAGAGCGTAGAGATCCTCCCAATAACGGTGTATAGTACAAAAGTCAAGGCTAACCTAAACTATCCTAACCAATCGTAACATTACCAAACGCAGCCGAACAAAACGTATCGTGCCTTGAACTCTATTGCTGGCATCCCCATGGTGGTGCTGAGTATTGAGCAGCAGAATAGAGTGCAGAAATTCGCCAAATAGAAATGTATAGGACACAGGTCAAAGGTACACTGACCTAACCAGGTCTAACCTATCCTAACCAAGCGTATTATAGCTGAACCTAGCGTGCCACGACGATTACTGCTGGCTACCGCATTGTCCAGCCGAACATACAAGACCGCAGCAGAGCGTAGAAGTCCTCCGAATAGCAGTGTAAACCACGAAAGTCGAATCTCCCCAAACATAACACAAGCAAACTTAACGCAACCAAGGGCACCCTAACTGAACCTAGCGGGCCGAGAATTCTACTACTGGCCTCCCCAGTGACGAGAGGTGTACACCAGAGCACATTGGACCGCAGCTATCCGCCGCATTGGAGTGTAAAGCAGAGAAATAAAAGATATCCCAACCTAACCTGGGATAACCTAACCCAACCAAACGTAACTCATCCCAATCTAACGTGCCTATCCCACTATTGCTGTCGTCCACATCTCCAATCGAGGCATATTACAGGAGAGTAGGACGCAGATGTCCATATGATGGCAATGTATGGTACGGAAGTGATTGATGTACCAACAAATCCTAATCAAACATAACCTAGCCAAACGTAAGCTAACCCAACCTAATGCTCTGCGGCCACAATTTCTGGAACTCCAAGAGCAAAGCAGGGAACACTAGATCACAGTAGAGCGCAGAATTCCGCGGAATAGCAGTGTTCAGAACCACAGTTAAAGCTACCCAGACTAAACTTAACCTAACCCAAACTAACCAAAGGTAACGTAACTCAACCAAACGTTCCACGACCCCCATTGCTGACCTCACCGGAGCAAAGCAGGGCATACTGGAGCACAGTAGAGCGCAGAAATCCGCCGAATAGCAGCGTATAGCGCAAAAGTCAAAGTTATCCTGTCCTAACCTAACCAAACGTAACATATCCAGACATAACATAACTAATCCTAACGTGCCGAGAGTAATATTGCCGGCATCCCCACAGCCAGGCAGAGTATATTTGAGAGCAGTGGAGTGCGGGATTCGTCCGAATATCAGTTTAAAGCACAAAAGTTAAAGCCATCCTATCCAAACCTAACCAAGCGAAACATAAGCGGACGCAACGTAACCCAACCTGACGTTCCACGATAGCTGCTGCTCGCTTCGCAAGAGCCAAGCAGAGA
The DNA here is from genome assembly GCF_001483705.2 of Eufriesea mexicana. Classification (NCBI taxonomy): domain Eukaryota; kingdom Metazoa; phylum Arthropoda; class Insecta; order Hymenoptera; family Apidae; genus Eufriesea; species Eufriesea mexicana. The sequence goes on from NW_016909635.1 coordinate 32,821, forward strand.
ATAGCAGAGCAATGTAGAACGCTGAAATCGCCCGCATATTAGCGTACGGCAAAAATGTAAGGGTTACCCTAACCTAATCTGGCCTATCCCAACACAATCAAGAGTAACCAATCAAAACCTAACTTGCCTAGCACACTATTGCCGGCTTTCCCACCAGCAACCAGGGCATGATAGAGGAGGGTAGAGCGGAGAGGTCCATAGAACGGCAGTGTACAGCACAAAAGTTAAAGATACCCTAACCTAACCCAAACAAACCTAACCTAACCAAACGAAACGTAAAATATCCCAACGCACCGCTGACAATATTTATAGAATTCCCATATCAAAGCAGGGAACATTAGATCACAGTACAGCGCAGAAATCCCCCGAATGGCAGTGTATAGTGCAAAAGTCAAGCTACACTATCCTAACGTAACCAAACTTAACCTAACCGAACGCTGTATAGCACAACCTAACGTGCCGAGACCGCTATTGCTGGCCTCCACAGAGCCAAGCAGAGTACACTAGAGCACAGTAAAGCGCAGTAGCACACCGCATTGCAGTGTATATCACAAAAGTGGAAGATTTCCTAACCCAACCTCTATTAACCTCACATAACCGAACGTAGCATGTTTCAGAATAAGCTGCCGAGACTACAATTACTGGCAACCCGGGAGCCAGTCAGAGCATATCAGAGCGATGTAGAGCGCAGAAATCCTCCGAATAGCAGTGTATGCCTCGAATGTCACCGCAATGCTATCCTAATCTAACCAAACTTAACATAACCAAATGAATCATAACTCAGCATAACGTGAGACCAAACTTAACATAACCAAATGAATCATAACTCAGCATAACGTGCCTAGACCACTATTACTGTGTACCCCAGGGAAAAGCAGAACATATTATAGCACAGTTGAGCGCAGAAGTACCCCGAACAGCAAACAGAACATATTATAGCACAGTTGAGCGCAGAAGTACCCCGAACAGCAGTGTATGGCTCAAAAGTATAGGCCTCCTATTCCTAAGTATATGGCTCAAAAGTATAGGCCTCCTATTCCTAGCCTAACAAATCGTAACACAACCAAACGTAACATATATCGGAATAATGTTCCGCGACCACTATTGCTGGGCTCCACAAATTCGAGTAGAGTATGGTAGAACCAGTAGAGCGCTGAATTCCACCGAAAAACAGTTTATAACACGAAAGTCAAAGCTATCCTGCCCTAACCTATCCAAGCGTTACGAAATCAACTGAACATATATAAACCTGTCGTGCCGAGACCACTATTGCTGGTCTCCTCAGAGCCAAGCAGAGCGAATTAGAGCAATATAGAGCGGAGGAATTAGCCGAATAGCTGTGTATTGCGCAAAAGTCTAAGCTGCCCTCTCCCAACGAGACGAAACCTAATTTAGCCAAACGTAACATAAAACAGCTTAACGTGGCGAGACCACTGTTGCTGGCATCCCCAGAGCAAAGCACAATATACTAGAGAACAGCGGAGCGCAGATATCATCGTCATTGCAGTGTATGGCACAAAGGTCAAATATGTCCAAATATACATGACCTAACCTAAGCTAAACGCAGCATAAGACGACGTAAGGTGCCGAGATCACAACTTCAGGCATCCCAGGGTCCTAGCAGAACATACTAGTGCACAGTAGTGAGCAGAAATCCGTGGAATAGCAGCGTATAGCACAAAAGTCTAAGCTACCCATTCCTAACGTGAAAAATCGTAACTTATGCACGCGTATCATTATTCAACATAACGCGGCGCGGCCACCATTGCTGGCCTCCCCGGGGACAAGCAGCTCATATTTGTGCAATGTAGAGCGCTGAAATCCGCCGAGTAGCAGTGAACAGCACAAATGTCAGAGCTACCCTATCCTAGCATAACAAAACGTAACATAGCAAACGTATCCTAGTTCAACCGAAGGTGGCGAGAGCACAGTTGCTGGCCTCCGCAGAGCCAAGCAGAACATATTAGATCGCAGTGTAACTCATAGATCCACCGAATAGCAGCGTACAGCACAAAAGTTGAAGCCATCCAACACAAGCATAACGAATCGTCTAATGACAGAGCGTAACACAGCTCAACCCGATGGCCGCGACCACTATTGCTGGCTTCCACAGGCCCAAGCAGAATATATTAGAGCACAGTGCTGCGCAGGAATCCGCATAGTTGCAGCGTACACTACGAAACTCGTGGCTACCCTAATCGTACGTATCAAATCCCAACCCAACGGAACGTAACATAACCAATCCTAACGTGCCGAGACAACTACTGCGGGCCTCCCGGGAGGCAAGCAGATCATATTAGAGCAGTATAGATCGCAGTAATCCACCGAACAGCTGTGTATGGCACAAATGTCAAAGCTATCATTCCCAAGTATAACCGATGGTCACAAAACCAAACGTAATATAATTCAGCACAACGTGCCGCGATCATTATTGCTGGCCTCCATAGTGCTAAAAAGAATATATTAGAGTACAGTGCTGCGCAGAGTTCCTGCGATAAGCCGTGAATAGTTGGAAAGTCGGAGCTACCCAGATCGAACCTAGCAATGCCTAATCCAACGTAGCGTCACCTAACAAAGCCTAGCGCGCAGAGACAAATATTGCTGGCCTCCACATAAGCAAGCAGAAAATATTAGGGTGCACCAGAGCGCGGAGGTCCACCGTATAGCAGTACATAGCGCAAGAGCCAAAGACACCCTATCCTAACCCAACCAAATGTAACGTAGCCAAACGTACCCTAATTCAAGCTAACGTGTCTCTGCGTATATTGCTGCCCTCCGCCGACAGATGCAGAATATATTAGAGGGTGGTGGAGCTCAGAAATCCACGGAACAGCAGAGTATATAACAAGAGTTAAAGCCATCCTCTCTTAACCTAACCAATTGTAACATAATCAAACACAGCAGAGCTTCATCTAACGTGCCCCGACCACTATAGCTGGCCTTCACGGTGCCAAGCAGTCCATATTAGAGCAACGCCGAGCGCAGAGATCCAGCGAATAGCAGTGTATAGCGCAAAAGTCAAAGCTGTAACATCCTGACTTAACCAAACGCGTCACATCCAAGCGTAACCCAATTCAAACTGACGAGGCGAGAACCCAGTTGGTGGCATCCACAGAGCCAAGCAGGACACGTAAGAGCGCAGCAGAACGCGGAAATCCACCGAATTGCAGTGTATAGAACAAGTGATAAAGATATCCTACCCTAACATAGCCAACCGCCACATAACCATGCGTAACGGAGCAAAATCCAACGTGCCTCGACCACAATTGCTGGCTTCCCCATTGCCAAGCAGAAATTATTAAAGTGCAGTCGAGCGCAGGAATCCACCGAGTATTAGTGTATAGCACAAAAGGCTTAGCCATCCTATCCTAACGCAACCAAACCTGATATAACGAAGCGCAACATAATTAAATCTAACGATGCGAGACCATTGTCGCTGGAATCGCCAGAGCAAAGCAGAATAAACTAGAGAATAGTAGAGCGCAGAAATCCGCCGCATTGCAGTGTCTAGCACAAAAGTCGAAGCTACACTTTCCTAACATAACCAAACGGAACGTAGTCAAACGTAACATTATCCAACCTAACGTGTCGAGACCAATATTGCTGGTCACCCGTGAGCCAAGCAGAGAGCATTAGGTCACAGTAGGTCGTAGAAATCCACCGAATAGCAGTGCATAGCACAAAAGTCAAAACTGACCCAGCCTATCATTACCAAACATTGCGTAACCAAGCGTAATCCAACTCCACCTGACATCGCAATACCACTATTGCTAACCTCCGCAGAGCCATTAAGAATACACCAGAGCAGAGTGGAGTGCAGAAACCCGCCGAATGGCAGTTTAGAGCACAAAAGTCTTATCGATCCTTGCCTTACCTAACAAACATAACAAAACCAAACGTAAGCTAACTCAACCTAACCTACCTAAACCACTATTGCTAACACACACAGGGTCGATCAGAATATAACAGATCACAATAGAGCGCAAAAATTTGCCGCACTGCAGTGTAAATCACAACAGTCAAAGGGATACAAACCTAACCTGACCTAACCGTACGTAGACTAACTCAAATTATCGTGCCGAGACCTCTTTTCTGGCCTTCCCAGAGTCCAGCCCCCCCCCCAGACGCGAGCAAAGTGGAGTAGAGCAGCATACAGCGCCGAAATCCACCGAATAACAGTCTATACCAAGAAAGTCAAAGCTATCCGTACCTAAGACAAACAAGCATAGCCTAGCCAAGCGTAACGCAACTCAACCGAACCTGACGCCAGCACTGTTGCTGGCCTCAGAAGAGCCAAGCCGAATATATTAGCGGAGTATAGAGTGCAGATATCCAGAGAACCTTGGTGTACAGCAGAAGAGTCGAGGGTATCCAAACCTAACGCAAACCAACATAACCTAACCCTACATAGCCATACTCAACATAACGTGCCGCGACCTATACTTCTGGCCTCCCCAGAGCCAAGTAGAACATGTTTGAGGACAGTAGAATGCAGGAGTACAAAGAATCGCGGTGTATAGCACAAAAGTTGTAGCTATCCAAGCCTAACCCATGATAACATAGACCAACCAATCGTAGCCCAACTCAAAACAACGTGACGCGACCACTATAGCTGGCGTCCCCAGTGCCAAGCAGAAAACATTAGAACACAATGGAGCGCAGATATACGCAGGCAACAGTGTGTAACACAAAATTCTAAACTATCCTATCCAAACCTCACCAAACGTAACATAACCGAACGTAGCATAACCGACCCGAACGTGCCGAGAACACTGTTGCTGTCCTCCCAAGCGCCAAGCAGAACATACTAGGGCACAGCAGAGTGCAGGAATTCACCGCATTGTAGTGCAAAGCACAAAGGCGGAAGATACCCTTGCATAACCCGACCTGACCCAACGTAACCAAGCGTAATGTAACTCAACATAAAGTGAGGAGACCGATATTGCTGGCCTCCCCAGAGAGAACCAGTATATATCGGAGCACAGTAGAGCGCAGAAGTCCGCCGCGTTGCACTGTGTGGCAGAAAAGTCAGAGCTATCCCATCCTAACATAACCAATCGTTACATACCCAAACGAGCCCTAAACCAACCTAACGTGCAGCGACCACTATTGCTGGCCTCCACAGCGTTGAGCAGAGTATGGTATAGACCAGCAGGGTACAGGAATCCACCGAATTGCAGTTTTTGCCAGGAAGGTCAAATCTACCCGGGCCTAAACCAAATAAACGTAATCCAACCTACCGCAACATACCACAGCCTATCGTGCCAAGGCCAATATTGCTGCCCTCCCCAGAGCCGAGCTGTGCGTATTAGAGGGCGGTCGATCGCAGCAATCTACCGAATAGCAGTATAGAGAACAAAAGACCGGTCTATACTGTCCAAACCAAATCGAACGTAACTTATCCAAACGTAACATAACTCAACCTACCGTGCCGAGACCAATATTGCTGGCCTCCGCAGAGCCAAGCAGGGTATACTAAAGAGTAATAGAGCGTAGCAATCGACGGCATTGCAGTGAAAAGTACGGATGTCGAGGATATCTAGACCAAACATTATACAGCCGAACCTAACCGAAAGTAATATAACTTAACCTAAGGTGACGAGACCACTATTGCAGGCCTCCCAGGGAAAAGAAGGACATATAAGAGCGCAGTTAAGTGCAGAAGTCTACCGAAGAGCAGTATGTGGCACAAAAGTAAAAGCTACCCTCTCCTAGCATAACCAAACGTAACATAACCAAACGTGCCATAACACGAGCTGGAACGCGGAGACCGCCTTTTCTGGAGTTCCCAGGGCAGAGCAGAGTGTAGTGCTGCAATGTAGAGCGCAGAAATTAAGCGAATAGCTGTGTATAGCACAAAAGGCGAAGTTACCATATCCTAACATATCGAAGCCGAATAAAACCAAGCGAAACATAACCTAAACGAACGTGCCGCGACCACAATTACCGGTATCCTCAAAGCAAGGCAGAATACACTAGAGCAGGGGAGGACGAGGAATGCCACCAAATAGCAGCGAATAGCACAAGTGTCAAAGGCACCCTAACCCTACCTGCCCAAGCCTGACCTAATCGAACTCAGCCTAACCTAACGTAACCAAACTTAATCAAACTCAACATAATGTGCCGCAGCCGCTATTGGCCGGGACACCAGTGTCGATCAAAAGATAGCACAGCAATGTAGAGCGCAGATTTCCACCGAGTAGCTGTGTACAGCATGAAAGTAAAAAAAATCATGACCAAACGTTCCTAGCGTATCCTAACGAAACGAAACGTAACTCAAACTAACGTACCGAGACCATTATTGCTGGCCACACCAGAGGCAAGCAGAAGATATTAGAGCAAACTGGAGCGCAGTAATACACCGAACAGCAGTGCGTGATACAAAAGACAAAGTAGTCTATCATAACCTAGCCAAACGAAACCTAACCAAACGTAAACTAACCCAAACTAACGTGCCGCGAACGCCATTGCTCGTATTCCTGGAGTAGAGCAGAGTATAGTAGAGCAATGTAGAGCGCAGAAATCCACCGAATAGCAGCGTGTAGCACAAAAGTTGCGGATATCCTGACCTAACCTGGCCTAACCTAGCCTAACCGTACGTAGCATAACACCACATAACATGCCGCGAACACCGCCGCTGGCATCCACAGGGCCAAGCAGAGTATAGAAGAGTACAGTAGAACACAGGAGTCCGCCGGAAAACATTGTATAGCACGAAAGTCAGAGGTATGCAAATGAAACTTAGCCAAACCTAACCAAACTAAGTGCAAACTAACTCAAGCTAACGTGAAGCGCACACTACTGCTCGCCTCCGCGGAGTCGAGCAGAGCGTAGTAGAGCAATGCATACCGCCGGTATCCACCCGGTAGCAGGTTATAGCATAAAAGTCAAAGAGGTCCTGACAAAACTTTCCTAACCTAACCCAACGATACGAGGCTGTACTCAACATAACTCGTCGAGACCACAGTTATTGGCCTCCCCAGAGCCGAACTGGACATATTAATGCACAGTAGGTGGCAAGAATCCACCGATTAGCAGTGCATGGATCAAAGGTCTAATATATTCTACCCTAGCCTGACCAAACGTGACATAAGCGAACGTAGCATGGTTCAACCTAACGTGCCGAGACCACTATTGCTGGCGTCCCCAGTGCCGGACAGATAGTACCAGAGCACAGCAGAGTGCAGAAATCAAATGCATTGCAGTGTAGCATTAAAGTGAATATTATCATAACCTAACATAACCAAACGTTGTCTAACCCAAAATAACGTGCCACGACCGCTATTGATGGCCTTCGTACAGCCAAGCAGGGCATATTAGACAGAACTAGAGCGCAGAAATACAGCGAACAGCAGCGTATAGACCAAAAGTCTAAGTAGTATGACCTAACATTGCCAAACGTAACATAACTCAAACTTACAAGACGAGACAACCATTGCTGGCCTCCACAGAGGCAAGCCGAATGTACTAGGGAGCAGTAACGTGCAGATATTCACCGCATGGTAGTGAAGAGCACAATAGTCGAATATTTCCTAACCCAACCTGACCAAACCTAACCCACACAAACGTACTCTATCTTAACATAATGCAACCGGATCAATATTGCTGGCCCGCCAGAGCCAAGAAGAGCATATTAGAGCACAGTAGAACGCAGACATCAACTGGATAGTAGTGTACAGCTCAAAGTCAAAGACGAATATCCTACCCGAGCCAAACGTAGCGTATCCAAACATGTCCTAACACTACCTAACATGAGGAGACCGCTATTGCTGGCCTCCACAAAGGCAAGCAGGGTGTACTAGAGCACGGTAGTGCGCTGAAATCCATCGCATTGCAGTGAATTGCACAAACGTCATAGCCATCCTAACAAAACTTATCCTAACATAACCTAATCAGGCGTAGCGTAACCAAGAATAACGTGCCGCGAACACAATTTCAGGCCTCCTGAGAGCCAAACAGAATACACTAGGGCACAGTACAGAGCAGAAGTCCTTCGAATAGCAGTGTATAACAAGAATGTCAAAGATAACCTGACCGAGCCTGGCATAGCCTGATCAAACGAAACGAAACGTAACTCAACTTAACGCGTCGAGACCACCTTTGCTGTCCACGCCAGAGGCAGGCAGAGAATATTAGGACACTGTAGAGCCCAGAAATCCAGCGAATAGCAGTATATAGCACAAGACTCGAAGATATTCTAACCTAACCTCAACTAACCTAACTAAACCAAACGTAGCATAACACAGTACGACGTATCGCGACCGCTACTGCTGGAATCCACGGAGCCAAGCAGAATATTGAAGAGCGCAGCCGATAACAGGAATGCAACGAAGGGCAGTCTAAAGCACGAAAGTCAAAGCCACACTAACCAAACATAACCTAACCTAACCTAGCCAAACGTAAGCTAACTCAACGTAACGTGTCACTACCACCATTGCTGGCATTCCCAGCGACGAGCAGGGTATAGTTGAGCAATGTAGAGCGCCGAAATCCACAGAAGAGCAGAGTACAGTACAAAAGTCGAAGATACCCCAATCAGACCTGGCCTAACCTGACATAGCATAACGTAGCATAGCTCAACATGACGAGCCGAGACCACTCTTGCTGCGCTACCCAGAGCCAAGCAGAACATACTAGCGCACACTGGGGCGCAGAAGTCCACCGAATAGCAGTGTATAGCACAAAAGTGGAAGATATCCTATCCCAATATATCCAAACTTAACATAACCGAACGTAACATATCACAATAAAATGTACCGCGACCAATATTGCTGACATCCCTTGAATGGAGCAGAACTTACTAGAGGACATTAGAGCGCAGAAATCCGTATGATAGCAGGGTATAGCGCAAAAGTCATAGCTATCCGAACCAAACCCAGGCTAGCGTAACCCAGCCAAGCGAGCCTATGACAAACTACCGTGAAGCGAGCCCTACTGCTATCCCTCCAGGGCTAAGCAGAATATATCAAAGCACAGCGGAGAGCAGAAACCCTCAGAACTTCAGTGTGTAGCTCGAAAGTCGAAGATAACCTGGCCGGGCTTGGATGAACCTGACCTAACCAAACGTAGCATAACCAAACCTAAAATGCCGAGACCACAATAGCTGGCCTGCGCAGAGCCAAGCAGAGAAAACTAGAACAAAGTAGAGCGCAGATATTCGCGGACAGCAGTGTACAGCACAAAAGTCAAAACCGTCCTATCCTAACATCACCGAACGTAACATAACCAGACGTATTATAGCTCACACTAACGTGCCGGGGCCAGTATTGCTGGCAATCCCAGAGCCAAGAAGAATATAATAGAGCACAGCAGTGCGCAGAAATCCGCCGCTTTGCAGTTTACAGCACAAAAGTCAAACGTATCCTGACCTAACCTGACCCTGCCTAACCTATACAAACGTATTGTAGCTACACGCAGCGTGACAAGACCAATAATGCTGGAATCCCGATCGCCTAGCAGAGCTTATTAGAGCACATTAGACAGCGGAAATCCACTGAATTGCAGTGAATTGCGTAAAAGCTGTAGATAACATAACCAAACCTGGCCTAACCTAATTTGACGAGACCGCTATTGCTGGCCTCAGCAGAGACAAGCAGAATGTACTAGAGCACAGCATAGCGAAGGGGTCCACCGCATTGCCCTGAATATCATAAAAGCCGTAGATATCCAAACCTAACCGGACCTAATCTAACCCAGCCAAACGTAGCATAACCCAACATGACGTTTCGCGACCACCGCTCCTGCCCTCGCCTGAGCAAGGCAGAATGCAGTAGAGCACAGTAGATCACAGAAGTCCGCCGAAAGGCAGTGTAAGGCGCAAAAGTCAGGGTAGCCTATCCTAACTTAGCCAAACGTAACATACCCAAACGAAACCTAGCTCAACCTAACGTGACGGGACCACTATTGCTGGCCTTCGCATAGAAAAGCAGATTGTGCTACAGCACAATAGTGCGCAGAAATCCACCGCGTTGTTGTGAAAAGCATAAAAGACTGAGATATCTGGACCTAATTTGACCGAACCTAACCTAACCAAACGCTGCATTACTCAACAGAGCGTGCCGCTACCACTATAGCTCGCCCCCTTTGAGTCGTGCAGAGTATAGTAGAGTAACGTAGAGTGCATGAATCCACCGAATAGCAGTGTATAACACAATAGTGGAAGATGCCCTAACCTTACCTGACCTAACATAACCTAACCAAACGTAGCGTAGCTGAACAGACCTTTCCGCGATTGCTGCTTCTGGCATCCCCTGAGGCAAGCTGAATATAGTAGAGCACTCGAGATTACAGGAATCCGGCAAAAAGCAGTGTACAGCACGAAAGTCTAAGCAATGCATTCCAAATTTTACCAGCCTATCCTAACCAAAAGTAACCTAATTCAACCTAACGTGCCTCTACCACTATTGCTCGCCACCCCAAAGTCGAGCACAGAATAGTAGAGCAATGTAGGCCGCAGAAATCCATCTAATAACAGACTATAGTACTAAAGTCATAAACAATCCTGTCCTAACCTAACCAAACGTTACACAACCAAACGTAACGTAACCCAACCTAACGTGCTGCGACCAGTACTGCTGGCCTTCCCAGAGGCAAGCTGAAAATATTAAAGTACTTTAGGGAGCAGAAATCCACCTAATAGCATACCATGGCACTAAAGACAAGGCTACCCTCTCGTAACATAACAAAACATATCTTAACACAAACAAACGTGCCGCGACCGCCATTGCTGGCCTACCCGGAGTCAAGCGGAACACATTCGTGGAAAGTAGAGCGCAGAAATGCATATAATCGCATTGTATATCAGGAAAGTCAAAGCTTCCCTTGCCTATCCCAAACCAACGGAACATATCCAAACATAGCGTGTCACAACTTAACGACCAGAGACCGCAATTACTGCCCTCCCCAGAGCCAAGCAGGACATACTAGAGCGCAGTGGAGCGAAAAAATCCACCGAATAGCGGTGTACAGCACACAAGTTAGAGCTATCCTGACCAAACGTATCCTGACCCAACCAAACCGAACGTTACCTGACTCATCATAACGCGCCGGGACCTCTATTGCTGGCATTGGCAGAGCCAATCTGAAAATATTAGCGCACTGTAGGGCGCAGAAGTCCACCTAATTGCAGACTATAGCTCTAAAGTCCCAGCTATCCTCTCCTAAACTAAAGCATAGTAACATAACCTAGCCCATCCAAGCTTACACTATCGTGCCGCGACCACCCTTACTGGGCTCACCAGAGACAAGCAGGATATACTAGAGCGCAGTGGAGCGCAGATATCCACCGAAAAGCAGTATACAGCACAGAAGTAGAAGCTATCCTGACAAAACGTAGCCTATCCCAACATAACCGTTCGTAAACTGACTTAAGATAACGTGCCGAGACCACTACTGTTGGCCTTCACAGAGGCAAGCTGAGAATATTAAAGCACTGTATGCAGCAGAAACCCACCTAATAGCAGACTGTTGCAGTAAAGTCAAAGCTATCTTCTCGTAACCTAACCGTCCGTAACATTACCAAAGGTATCCTAACACAAACAACCGTGCCGCGACCGCCATTGCTGGCCTACACAGAGTTAAGCGGAACACATCAGTGGAAAATAGATCCCAGAAATGCATATAATCGTAGTGTATATCAGGAAAGTCGAAGCTACCCATGCCTGTCCCAAACCAACGGAACATATCCAAACATAGCCTGACACAACTCAACGTGCAGTGACCGCTATTTTTGCCCACCCCATATCCAAGCAGGGCATACTAGAGCACAGTAGAGCGCAGAAAACCACCGAATATCAGTGTAAAGCACAAAAGATACAGCTATCCTGTCCAATCGTGTCCTAACACAGCCAAGACGAACGTAACTTGACTAACCATACCGTGCCGAGACCACCATTCCTGGCCTTCGCAGAGCCAAGCTGAAAATATTAAAGCGCTGTAGGTGAGCGGGATCCACCAAGTAGCAGACTATAGCACTAAAGTCAAAGCCATTCTCTCCTAACCTGACCAACCGTAACGAAAGCGAACTTAGCGGAACACATTCCAACGTGCTGCAACCACTATTGCTGGCCTCCGCAGAGTCAAGGGGAAAATGACAGCGCAGAGTAGGGCGCAGAAATCTATTGAAACGCAGTGAATGTCGGAAAAGTAAGAGTTTCGCAAACCTAACCCAAACCAACAGAACATAACCAAACATAGATTAACTCAACCTAACGTCCTCACACGGCCATTCCTGCCATTCCCAGACCCTAGCAAGATGTTTTAGAGCACAGTAAAGCGCAAAAATCCACTGAAAAGCTGAGTACAGCGCAAAAGTTTGAGCTATCCTGACAAAACTTAGCCTGACCCAACCTAACCGAACGTAACATGACCGAACGTTATGTGCAGAAGCCACAATTGCTGGCATTCACAGAGCCAAGCTGAAGGCATTAGAGTACTGTATGGCGCAGGGATCCACCTAATAGCAGACTCTAGCGCTAAAGTCAAGGCTACACTCTCCTAACCAAACCCAACGTTACACAACAGAAGGAAACCTATCTGAAACTAACGTGCAGCGACCACTATTGCTGGCCACCGCAGAGGCAAGCAGGACACATCTGTGGATAGTAGAACGCAGAGATCCATAGAAACGCAGTGTATATCAGAAAAGTCAAAACTACCAAAGCGTAACGCAAACCACCTGGACATACCCAAACATAGCCTAACTAAACCTAACGGGCCGAAACTGCGATTGCTGCCCTCCGCAGAGCCAAGCAGGACATACCAGAGCACAGTAGAGCGCCGAAATCTACCGAATAGCAGTGTACAGCACAAAAGTTTAGGCTATTCTGACCAAACTTAGCAGGACCTGACATAACCGAACGTAACCTGACTCATTACAACGTGCAGAGGCCACTATCGCTGCAATTCTCAGAGCGAAGCTAAACACATTAATGCACAGTAGGGCGGAGCGGTCCACCTAACATCAAAGTATAGCACTAAAGGCATAGATATCCTCTCCTAACCTACAAAATCGTAATATAACGGAACGTATCCTATCTTAGTGTGTCGTGCCGCGACCACAATTTCTGGCCTCCCCAGAGTCAAGCGGGACATACTGGAGCGCAGTAGAGCCCAGAAAGCCAGCGAACGGCAGTGTGGAGGTCAAAAGTTGAAGCTATCCTGACCAAGCGTTGCCTAAGCCTACCTAACCAGACGTAACCTGACTCATCATATCGTGCCGAGACCACTATTGCAGGCCTTCCCACAGCCAAGCTGAAAATATTAAAGTATTTCATGTAGCGGAAATCCACCTAATAGCAGAATATAGGACTAAAGTCAAAGCCAGCCTCTCCTAACGTTGCCAACCGTATCATAACCAATCGCAGCCCAACTCAAACTAAGGTGCCGCGAACAATCTTCCGGCCTCCCCAGAGTCAGGCGGAACATGTTAGTGGAGACGGGAACGCAGTGATCCATATAATCGCTGTGTATATGAGAGAAGTCAAAGCTACCCAGGCCTAACACAAGCCAACAGGGCATAGCCGAACATAGCCTGACTCAACCCAACCTGCAGACACCGCTATTGCTGCCAACCCCAGAGCCAAACAGGACGCACCAGACCACAGCAGAGACCGGAAGTCCTTCGAAGAGCAGTGTCTAACACAAGGGTCAAAGCCACCTTAACCACACGTATCGTAACCTAGCCTAAGAAAACGTAACCCAGCAAAAACTAACGTGCATGTGCCACTGTTGCTGACCTACACAGAGCAAAGCAGAACATATTAGCGCATAGTAGAGCGCAGACATCCACTGGATAGCAGTGTATAGTACAAAGGTCGAATCTATCGCGTTCAAACCAATCGAAACCTAACCAACTCAAACGTAATCTAACTAAACCTAACGTGCCGCGACCACTATTGCTGGCCTACCCGGGGCTATGCAGAACAAACTAAATGAGAGTAGGGCGCAAATATCCATAAAACCGCAGTGTATAGCAGAAAAATCAAAGATATCCTAACCTCACCGCTGCAAAAGTAAGCTATCCAAACGTAACATAACACAATCTGTGGTGACATGTCCGCTATTGCTGGTCTCCCCAGAGTCGAGAAGAGTATAGTAGAGAAATGAAGCGGGCAGAAAACCTCCGAATAGCAGGGTATAACATAAAAGTCAAAGGTAATCTATCCTAACCTTACCAAACTTATTCTAACCGAACGTATCATAGCTGAATCTAACATGCCGAGAGCGCTATTGCCGGTGTCCCCAGAGCCAAGCAGAGCATATTACAGGAGAGCAGAGCGAGGAGGTCCATATAATGGCAGCGTATAATCATAAGCGGTCGTAACGAATCACAGCCTGACGTGACACGACCGCTATTGCTGGCCTCACGTGAGTTAAGCACAGTATAGTAGAGCAACGTAAAACGCCGGAATCGTCCGGTTAGCATTGTATACCACAAAAGTAAAAGTTATCCTAACTAAACCTAACAAATCCTAACATAGACAAAAGTAACACAACTCAACCTAATATGCAGAGGGCAGTAATCCTGTCGTCCACAAAGATAAGCGGAGTGCGATAACCAACAGGAAAGCGCAGAAGTCCACAGAATAGCAGTGTATAGCACAAAAGTCAAATCCACCCTAACCAAACGTAGCCTAACCAAAGCTAACCAAGCGTAACCTGTTTCAAACCAACCTGCCACGACCGCTATTGCTGGCCTGGCTTGAGACAAGCTGATGCTAGTAGAGCAATGCAGTGCTCAGATATCGACCGATTAGCAGTATATGGCACAGAAGTCTAAGCTATCCTAACCAAACCTCTCCCAACCTAGCCACGACTATCGTAACATGAATCAACCAAGAGTGCCGAGGCCACAATTGCTGGTCCCCACGGTGCCAACCATAACATATTAGAGAACAGTAGAGAGCAGAAATCCACCGAATAGCATTGTATTACACAATAGTGAAAGCTATCATCTCCTTACATAACCAAACGTACGATAAGCGGACTAACGTGCCGAGACCAATACTGCTGGCATCCACAGAGCCAAGCAGACTATACTAGAGCATAGTTGAGCGCAGAATCCCACGGAATAGCTTTCTATAGCATAAATGTGAAAGGTTCCATATCCTAACTTTACCAACCGCGACTCAACCAAACGATACCTGTCTCAAACTGACGTGCCGATACCACTATTGCTGGCCTCCTCAGAGACAAGAAGAACATACTAGAGAACAGTACAGCGCAGGGATGCATCGTACAACAGTTTATACCACGAAAGTAGAAGCTATCCAAGCCTAACCAAGCTAGCATACCCTAACCGAGCGTGTCCTAACACAACCTGACGCGCCGAGACAACATTACTGGACTTCCTAGAGTCGAGCAGAGTATAATAGGGCAGAGTAAAGCGTAGAAATGCACCAAACAGCAATGTATACAACAAAGGTCAAAGAAATCCTGACATAACCAGACCAAACCCGACGTGACCATAGGTAGAACAAATAATCCTAACGTGACGAGTCCTCTACTGATGTTGTCCCAGGGCCAAGCAGAGCATATTCGAGCTCAGTAGAGCGCAGAAATTCAACGAATAGCAGTGTATAGCAGAAAAGTCAAGGTCAGCCTATCCAAGCCTCACCTAACCTATCCTATAAAATCATTACTTAACTCAAACTATCGTGCCATGACCGACCATTGATGGTCGCCACAGAGTCGTATAGGCTATATTAGAGCAACGAAGAGCGTGGAAATCCTCCGAAGTGTGGTGTATAGCACGAAAGTCGAAGATATCCTATCCTAACCTGACCAAACGTAACCTAACCAAACGTAGCCTAACTCAACGCAACTTGCAGAGACGGCTATTACTGGCATCCACAGAGTCGAGGAGAGTACAGCAGAGCAATGCAGAGCGTAAAAATTCGTCGAATAGCGGTGTATAGCACAAAAGTCAGAGCAATCCTATCCTAACCTAACCAAACCTGACACTGCCAAACGTGTTCAAACAAAACCTATCGTGTCACAACCACTATTCCTGGCCTCCACAAATTCGAGCAGGGTATAGAAGAGCACAGTTGGGCGCAGAAGGCCACCAAATAGCAATGTATACCACAAAGGTCAAAGATATCTTAACCTAACCAGTCATAACGTAACATAATCATACATAGAATAACTAAACCTAACGTGCCGTGACCTCTACTGCTGTCCTCGCCAGGGCCAAGCAGGACATATTAGAGAGCAGTAGAGGGTAGAAACTCGACGAACAGTATTGTACACCACATAAGTCGAAGCTATCGGAAGCAAAGCCAGACACACATGGCCTAAACTAGCGCAGCCTCACACAGTCTAACGCGCCGGGACCACTATTACTCGCATTCCCATAGACGGGACAATTATAGTAGAGTAATGTAGGGAACAGAAATCCACCGAATAGCGATGTATAGTGCAAAAGTCAGGGTCATCATGACCAAACTTAACGAAATATAGCAAAACCAAGAGGAACCTAGCGCAACCGTACGTTGGACCACCGCCATTTCTGGCCCTCCGGAGACAAGAGGATGCTAGTAGAGCAACGCGTGACGCAGATATCGATCGAATTACAGTGTGTAGCGCGAAAGTCAAAACTATCCTATCGTAACCTATCCAAACGTAACTTAAGCAAGCGTAACTTGACATAACCAACGTGCCGAGACCACTGTTGCTGGCCTCCCTAGAGCAGAATATACTGGAGCACAGTAGAGCGCAGAAAGCCTCCAAGTAGCGGTTAATATCTCAAAAGACAGAGAAACCCTAACCCAACCTGTCCTAACCAAACATAACCCAACGCAGGCTAACTAAACGTAGCGTGCCCAGGACACTATTACTCGCCTCCCTATCGCCATGGAGAACATATTAGAGAAGAGGAGAGCGCCGAAATCCATAGAATCACAGGGTACGAGAGAAAAGTCAAAGCTACCCATACTTGACCCAAAGAAACGCGACCTAACCCAAACAAACGTGCCTCGAACACTATTTCCAGAATGCTCAGCGCAAGGCAGGGTGAATTAGACAAGAGTGAAGCGCAGAATTCCTCCTTGTAGCAGTGTACGGCACAAAAGTCGAAGCTATCCTTTCACAACATAACCAAACGTAACAAAACCAAACGTATCCGAACTTAACTAAACGTGCCTAGACCGCTATTGCTGATCTCTCCAGGGCGAAGGAGAATATACCAGAGCACGGTAGAACGCAGGAATCCGCCGCACTGACGTGCAAAGCACAAAAGTCGATGAAATCCCTACCTAACCAGACATAACCTAACATAACAAAACGCAGCGTAACTAAACCTAACGTGCCGAGACCACCAGTGCTAGCCTCGCCAACGTCAATCGGAGCATATTAGAGGAGAGTGGAGCGCAGTGGTCCATAGAATGGCAGGGTACAGCAAGAAAGTCGCAGACACCCTTACCTATCCAGAAAAACCTGACCTAAGCAAACGTAACATAACTCAACCTAACGTGCCGAGAGCACTATTGCCGGCCTCCACAGCGCCAAGCGGAGCACACTAGAGGTGAGTCGAGCGCAGAGGTCTATAGAATGGCAGTGTCAAGCACGAAAGTCAAAGACACAAAGCCTAACCCTAACAAACCTAACCTAGCAAAACGTGGTTTAACACATACTAACGCACGGCGGCCACGATTTCTGGCATTCCCGGATCAAGGCAGGGAATATTAGATCGGACTAGAGGCATAAATCCATCAAATAGCAGTGTATGGCACAAAAGTCACAGCTATAGTATCCTAACGTAGCCAAACTTAACACAACCAAACGCCACCCAACACGGACTAACGTGCCGGGACCAATTCTGCTGTCATGCCCATCGCCTAGGAGAATATACAAGAGCACAGGGGAGCGCAGTAATCCACCGAATAGCAGTGCATAGCACAAAAACCTAAGCTGTCCTGTCCTAAGCAACGTAAATCAATCTCGCTTGCCGAGACCTATATTGCTGTCCACCCCAGAGCCAAGGAGAGCATACTAGAACACAGTAGAACGCAGAAATCGACTGAATGCTGTATACACCGCGTGTGTCGGAGCCACCCGCACCTAAGCCCGACTATCGTAGGCAAACGAAACGTAGCCTAACTCAATCTAACGTGCCGAGACCTCCATTACAGTCCTCCACATAGACCAGCAAGGTACAGTGGAGCTATCTAAGAGCAACCTAACATGCCGCGGCTACCATTTCTGTCCTCCCCTGAGCAGAGCAGGGCATATTAAGTCAGGAGTTGAGCGGAGAAACCCACCGAAATGCAGTATGCAGCACAAAAGTGAAAGGTACCCTCTACTAACCTAACCAACCGCAACACCACCAAGCGTAACGAAGCTAAACCTAACATGCCGCCACCACAGGATGCTGACCTCCCCAGGGCCAAGCAGAACATGCTAGATCAGAGTAGAGTGCAGAAATCCACCGAAGAGCAGTGTACAGCACAAAAGTCAAAGATATCCAAACCCGACCAAAACTAATGTAATCCAACCTAACGTAGCCAAGCCCGACTTAACTTGCCGCGGCCACTATTGCTGGCCTCCCTTGGATCAGCAGAGTATAGTAGAACAATTTAGAGCGCAGGAATTCGCCGAAAAGTAGTGTATAGCACAAAAGTCGAATCAATTCTTTCCTAACATTTACAAACGTAATATAACCGAACGCAACCAAACATAATGTAACGTGCAGAGAGAACTATCTCTGGCCTCCCCAGAGCGAAGCAGAATTTACTGGAGCGGAGTAGATCGCAGAAGGCCTCCAAATAGCAACGTATATCAAAAAAGTCTGAGAAAACATAACCTAACTCAACCAAACCTAGCCTAACCAAACTTAGAATATCTAATCCTATCTTGCCGAGGACACAATTGCTGGTCGCCCCAGAGCCAAGCAGAACAGATCAGAGAAAAGCAGGGCGCAGAAATCTCCGAATAGCCGCGTATAGCACAAAAGGCAACGCCACCCTAGACAAACGTAACCTAACGTAAACTAACC
Source organism: Eufriesea mexicana (assembly GCF_001483705.2). Lineage (NCBI taxonomy): Eukaryota > Metazoa > Arthropoda > Insecta > Hymenoptera > Apidae > Eufriesea > Eufriesea mexicana. The sequence continues at coordinate 51,815 of NW_016909635.1, forward strand.
GAACGTAACATATCTCAGCCTATCGTGCCGCGACCGTTACTGCTGGTCTCCCCAGCTTCGAGCAGAGCATAGTAGAGCAACGAAGAGCGCTGAGAACCACTGAATAGCAGTGTACACCGCAAGAGTCGCAGATATCCATTCCTAACCTGATAAAACGGAAATAGCGAAACGTACCCTAACACAACGTTACGTACCAAGACAATACTGCTGGCCTCCCCATCTCAAGCAGAACATATAGGAGGATAGTGGCGAGCAGAGGTCAATAGAATGACAGTGTATAGCAGAAGAGTCAAAGCTACCCAAACGTAACCCAAAATAGCAGAACATAACGAAACGTAGCATATATCAACCTAGCGTGCCTACACCGCTATTGCTGCCCTCCCCAGTGCCAAGCAGGACATGCTAGGGCACTGTACTGCGCAGAAATTCAACGAAAAGCAGCGTACACCACAAAAGTTGAAGCTATCCTAACCAAACATGGCCTAACCCAACGAAGCCCCAGAGCATTCCCAGGGCTAAGCAGAATACAGTAGAGCACAGTATAGCGCAGGAATCCCCGAATAGCATTGGATATCACAAAGGTCACAGTCATGCTATCCTAACCTTACCAAGCGAAACACTATCAAACGAACCTGACACAGACTAACGCACCTATTCCACTATTGCTGACCTCCCCTGAGAAAGGTGGAATATATTAGAACACAGTAGAGCGCAGGAATCCACGGAATAGCAGCTTGTAGCGCAAAAGACAAAGATATGCTACCTTAACCTAACTAATCGTAACATAACCAAGCGCAACGTAACTCAGACTAAAGTGCCGAGTCCTATACTGCCGGCCTCCACATAGCCAAGCAGAATATACTAGAGCACAGCAGGGAGCAGAAATCTACCGAATAGCTGTGTGTATCACAAAAGTTAAAGCCATCCCTTCCCAACCGAACCAACAGTAACGTAGGCAAGCGTAACATAACGCAAAGTTACGTGCCGCGAACACTACAGCTGACCTACCCAGATTCGAGCATGGTATAGTAGAGCACGGTAGAGCGCAGAATTTCTCTGAATAACAGTTTATAAATAGAAAGTCAAAGCTATCCAATCTTAATCCAAACTGACGTAACGAAACCAAACGTAGCCTAACTATACCTAACGTGCTGAGACCACCATTGCCGGCAACCCCTGAGCCAAGCAGAGCATACCAGAGCAGTGTAGAGAGCAGAAATCTACCGAAGAGCAGAGTGCAGCACAAATGTCGAAGCTAAACTCTCCTAATCTGACCAACCGTGACACAACCAAACGAAACGTACCCCAACCTGTGGTGCCACGTCCACAATTGCCCGACGCACGAGAGCCACGCAGAGTAAAGTGGAGCTATGAAGGACGCTGCAATCGACCGAGTTGCAGTGTATAGCACATTAGTCAGTGCTAACCCAACCAAACCTGATCAAACCCAGCCTATAAAATCTGAATATAATTCAACCTATCTTGCCGAGACCACTGCACCTGACGTCCCCAGATACAGGCAGGGTGCGATAGCGCACGGTTGAGCGCAGATGACCATAGAATGGCAGTGAATCGGACAAAAGACAAAGCTACCCCAGTCTAACCCAACGTAACCTAACATAACCGAACGTATCCTAACACAATCTCACGTGCCGCCACCACTATGTCTGAAAGCCCGAGTGTCGCGCAGTGTATAGTAAAGCAATGTATGGCACAGATATCGATCGAACAGCAGTGTGCAGCACAAAAGTCAAAGCCATCCTATTCAAGCATATCATAACCTAGCCAAGCAGAACGTGACATATCTCATCCAAACGTGCCACGAACATTATTTCTGGCCTCCACAGAGACAAGCAGGAAATATTAGGACAGAGTGGAGCGCAGAAATCCAACGAACAGCAGTGCATAGCATTAGAGTTGAAGCTACCCTCTCCTAACTTAGCCAATCTTATCATAGCCGAACGTAGCCTGACTAAATGTAATGTACCGAAACCACTATTTCTGTCCAGCCAAAAGCCAATCAGTGCATATTAGATGACAGTAGGGCGGAGAAATCCACCGGAAGCAGTATGCGGCACAGAGGACACAGGTACAGTATCCTAACCTAACCTGTCGCAACACCACCATACGTAACCAAGCTAAATCCAACGCGAAGCCACTGCTATGGCTGGCCACCACATAGCCAAGCAGAACATACTGGAAGAGATTAGGGCCCGGAAATCCATAGGATCGCAGCGTACAGCTGAACATTCAATGATACCCAATCCCAACTGGCTCTAACCCAACATAACCAAACGTAGAATGACTAATCCTAACGAGCCGTGACGTTTATTGCTGGACAACCCAGTGCCAAGCAGTACATATTACAGCACAGTAAAGCGTAGAAATCCACCAAAAGCCGTGTATAGCACAAAAGTGAAAGCCATTCTAGCGAAACGTAACCTAACCTAACAGAACCGTACGAAACCGGACTCACCCTATCGTGCCACGATCGTAACTTCTGGTCTCCCTGCCATCGAGCATAGTATAGTGGTTCCATGGGGAGCTCAGAAGTACGCCGGTTAGCAATGTACTGCACATAAGTCAATGCCATCCTCTCCTAACCCAACAAATCGTGACATAGCCAAACGCAACATAACACAAAGCAACGTCCCGCGACCACTATTGCTGGCCTTCCCAGATTCGAGTAGAGCATAGTAGTGCACAGAAGGGCGCAGAATTCCAACGAATGACAATGTGTAACACGAAAGACAAAGCTCAAAGTCTAACACAAACCAATATAGCCTAACCAAACGTAGCCTAACTATACCTAACGTGCCGAGACTGCTATTGCCGGCGTCGCTAAAGAGAAGCACAGCATATTAGAGCAGAGTAGAGCGAACATATCCACCGAATAGCAATGTATCGCATAAAGGACCATGATATCCTGCCCTAACCAAGCCAAACGTAGCATAAGCTAATGAAGTCCAACACAACCTAACGCGCCGTGGACACAATTTCCGGTCTCCCCAGAGCAAATCAGAGAATACTCGATTACAGTAGAGCGCGGCGATCCACCGAATATCAGCGTACAGCACATAAGTCAATGCAATCCTTCCCTAAACCAACAAAAAGTAACGTAACCAACCGTTACCTAACCAAACGTAACGAGCCTAGACCACTGTTACTGAGCTCCCCAGGGGAAAGCAGAACATATTATAGCACAGTAGAGCGCAGAAGTACACCGAACAGCAGTGCATAGAGGAAAAGTGAAGGCCATCGTTTCCTAGCCTAACAAAACGCAGAAATTCAACGAAAAGCAGCGTACACCACAAAAGTTGAAGCTATCCTAACCAAACATGGCCTAACCCAACGAAGCCCCAGAGCATTCCCAGGGCTAAGCAGAATACAGTAGAGCACAGTATAGCGCAGGAATCCCCGAATAGCATTGGATATCACAAAGGTCACAGTCATGCTATCCTAACCTTACCAAGCGAAACACTATCAAACGAACCTGACACAGACTAACGCACCTATTCCACTATTGCTGACCTCCCCTGAGAAAGGTGGAATATATTAGAACACAGTAGAGCGCAGGAATCCACGGAATAGCAGCTTGTAGCGCAAAAGACAAAGATATGCTACCTTAACCTAACTAATCGTAACATAACCAAGCGCAACGTAACTCAGACTAAAGTGCCGAGTCCTATACTGCCGGCCTCCACATAGCCAAGCAGAATATACTAGAGCACAGCAGGGAGCAGAAATCTACCGAATAGCTGTGTGTATCACAAAAGTTAAAGCCATCCCTTCCCAACCGAACCAACAGTAACGTAGGCAAGCGTAACATAACGCAAAGTTACGTGCCGCGAACACTACAGCTGACCTACCCAGATTCGAGCATGGTATAGTAGAGCACGGTAGAGCGCAGAATTTCTCTGAATAACAGTTTATAAATAGAAAGTCAAAGCTATCCAATCTTAATCCAAACTGACGTAACGAAACCAAACGTAGCCTAACTATACCTAACGTGCTGAGACCACCATTGCCGGCAACCCCTGAGCCAAGCAGAGCATACCAGAGCAGTGTAGAGAGCAGAAATCTACCGAAGAGCAGAGTGCAGCACAAATGTCGAAGCTAAACTCTCCTAATCTGACCAACCGTGACACAACCAAACGAAACGTACCCCAACCTGTGGTGCCACGTCCACAATTGCCCGACGCACGAGAGCCACGCAGAGTAAAGTGGAGCTATGAAGGACGCTGCAATCGACCGAGTTGCAGTGTATAGCACATTAGTCAGTGCTAACCCAACCAAACCTGATCAAACCCAGCCTATAAAATCTGAATATAATTCAACCTATCTTGCCGAGACCACTGCACCTGACGTCCCCAGATACAGGCAGGGTGCGATAGCGCACGGTTGAGCGCAGATGACCATAGAATGGCAGTGAATCGGACAAAAGACAAAGCTACCCCAGTCTAACCCAACGTAACCTAACATAACCGAACGTATCCTAACACAATCTCACGTGCCGCCACCACTATGTCTGAAAGCCCGAGTGTCGCGCAGTGTATAGTAAAGCAATGTATGGCACAGATATCGATCGAACAGCAGTGTGCAGCACAAAAGTCAAAGCCATCCTATTCAAGCATATCATAACCTAGCCAAGCAGAACGTGACATATCTCATCCAAACGTGCCACGAACATTATTTCTGGCCTCCACAGAGACAAGCAGGAAATATTAGGACAGAGTGGAGCGCAGAAATCCAACGAACAGCAGTGCATAGCATTAGAGTTGAAGCTACCCTCTCCTAACTTAGCCAATCTTATCATAGCCGAACGTAGCCTGACTAAATGTAATGTACCGAAACCACTATTTCTGTCCAGCCAAAAGCCAATCAGTGCATATTAGATGACAGTAGGGCGGAGAAATCCACCGGAAGCAGTATGCGGCACAGAGGACACAGGTACAGTATCCTAACCTAACCTGTCGCAACACCACCATACGTAACCAAGCTAAATCCAACGCGAAGCCACTGCTATGGCTGGCCACCACATAGCCAAGCAGAACATACTGGAAGAGATTAGGGCCCGGAAATCCATAGGATCGCAGCGTACAGCTGAACATTCAATGATACCCAATCCCAACTGGCTCTAACCCAACATAACCAAACGTAGAATGACTAATCCTAACGAGCCGTGACGTTTATTGCTGGACAACCCAGTGCCAAGCAGTACATATTACAGCACAGTAAAGCGTAGAAATCCACCAAAAGCCGTGTATAGCACAAAAGTGAAAGCCATTCTAGCGAAACGTAACCTAACCTAACAGAACCGTACGAAACCGGACTCACCCTATCGTGCCACGATCGTAACTTCTGGTCTCCCTGCCATCGAGCATAGTATAGTGGTTCCATGGGGAGCTCAGAAGTACGCCGGTTAGCAATGTACTGCACATAAGTCAATGCCATCCTCTCCTAACCCAACAAATCGTGACATAGCCAAACGCAACATAACACAAAGCAACGTCCCGCGACCACTATTGCTGGCCTTCCCAGATTCGAGTAGAGCATAGTAGTGCACAGAAGGGCGCAGAATTCCAACGAATGACAATGTGTAACACGAAAGACAAAGCTCAAAGTCTAACACAAACCAATATAGCCTAACCAAACGTAGCCTAACTATACCTAACGTGCCGAGACTGCTATTGCCGGCGTCGCTAAAGAGAAGCACAGCATATTAGAGCAGAGTAGAGCGAACATATCCACCGAATAGCAATGTATCGCATAAAGGACCATGATATCCTGCCCTAACCAAGCCAAACGTAGCATAAGCTAATGAAGTCCAACACAACCTAACGCGCCGTGGACACAATTTCCGGTCTCCCCAGAGCAAATCAGAGAATACTCGATTACAGTAGAGCGCGGCGATCCACCGAATATCAGCGTACAGCACATAAGTCAATGCAATCCTTCCCTAAACCAACAAAAAGTAACGTAACCAACCGTTACCTAACCAAACGTAACGAGCCTAGACAACTGTTACTGAGCTCCCCAGGGGAAAGCAGAACATATTATAGCACAGTAGAGCGCAGAAGTACACCGAACAGCAGTGCATAGAGGAAAAGTGAAGGCCATCGTTTCCTAGCCTAACAAATCGTAACGTAACCAAACGTAGCGTATCTCAAAATAACGTGCCGGGACCACAATTGCTGGGCTCCCCAGATTCGAGCAGAATATGGTAGAGCCAGTAGAGCGCAGAATTCTACAGAATAACAGTTTATAACACGAAAGTCATAGTTATCCAAACTTAATGCAACGTAACTTAACCCATCCGAACCTGTCGTAACACATCGTATCGTGCCGTGTCGACAATTGCTGGCATACCAGGTGTCGCGAAGAGAATAGTAAATCGTTGTATAGCGCAGAAATCCGCCGTAGAGTGCTGCATAGCTCAGAACAGTAATCTATCCAATTCCAACCACACAAAGCGTATCCTAATTAAGCGCAGCTTATCTCAGCCTAACGTGCCGAGAGCCCTACTGCTGGCCTCGCCATAGCGAATCATAATATACTAAATCACAGTGGATCTCAGTAACACAACGCGTTGCAGTGGATAGCACAAAAGCGGAAGACACCCTGACGTAGCCTGCCCTAACCTAACCAAACCGAACGTAGCCCAACTGAACGTATCGTGCAGAGAATACTATTGCTGAAACCCCCAGACAAAAGCAGAGTGTGATAGCGCTCAGTAGAGCGCAGAGCTCGACAGAATATCAGTGTGTAGTTCAACAGCCAAATCAATCCTCTCCTAACCAGACCTAACGTTACATGACCGAACGTACCGTAACACAACCTATCGTTCCGGGACCGCTATCGCTGGCCTCCCTAGCCCCAAGCAGAGAATATTTAAGCACAGTAGAGCGCAGAAATCCACCGTATAGCGGTGTATAGCAGGAAGGCCAAAGCCACCCTAACGAAACTTTCCTTACCGAAACAAGCAGCACGTAACCTAACTCAACCAAACGTGCCGCGACCACTATTGCTGGCCTCCCCAGAGCGATGCAGGATATATCAGAGCACAGTAGAGACCATAAATCACCCGAATCTCAGTGTACACCACGAAAGCCAAAGATATCCAATCCTAACCCTAATTACCATACCCCAATCAAATGTAGCATAGCTCAACCTAACGTGCAGAGACCAGAGTTGCGTGAGTTCAGAGAGCCAAGCAGAGCAGTTAGAGCAGGGTGGAGAGCAGAAATCCACCGAATAGCAGTGTATAGCACACAAGACAAAGCTACCCTGTACTAAGGTAGCCAAGGGGAACATAATCGAACTTATCCCTACTGGTCGTATCGTGACAAGACTGCAATTGCGGCGCTCGCCAGAGCCAATTGGATCAAATTAGAGTGGAGTAGGGCGCTGATATCAATAGAATCGCAGCGCTTAGCAGAATTGTCGAAGCTACCATAACCTAACATATCCATACGCAACATACTAGAACGTAGCTTTCCTCAACTAGACGTGCCGAGAGAAATGCAGCTTGGCAACCCAGAGCCAAGAAGTATTTGCTGGAGCGCAGCACAGCGCAGTATTCCGCCGCATTGCTGTGTGTAGCACAAAAATCACAGCTACCCTAACCAAACCTAACCTATGCTAGCCAAGCCAAACCAAACCTAACACGACCTAACGAGCCGAGATCACAGTTGCTGGCATCTCCAGGTCCAAGCAGAACATATTAGAGCACCGCGGTTCGCAGATTTCAGCGTTATGCGGCGTATACCGCGAAAGTCAAGGGTATAATATCGTAACCTGGCCAAACGTAACGTAACCAACCGTAGCCTGACGCAACCTAATGCTCTGATATCGCTACTGCTGCCCTCACCAGAGTCAAGTAGGACATACTGTAGCACAGTAGATCTCAATAATCCACCGAACAACAGTGCATACCATGTAAGACGAAGCTATTCAAGCCCAACCCTAACTACCATGACCCAACGAAACTTTGGCTAACTCAAACTAGCGTGCCGCGAATACTATTGCTGGCCTCCCGAGTGTCGAGCAGAGTATAGAATAGTAATGTAGAGCGCATGAATACGAGGAATAGCAGTGTATAGCACAAGAACCTATGCTACCCTATCATAACAAAGCCCAGCGTGACATATCTCAGACAATCGTGCCGAGAACAATACAGCTGGCATCCCATTTGACAAGCAGAATATAGCAGAGCAAAGTAGAGCGCAGCAAGCAACCATAAGTTAGTGTATAGCACAAGAGTCAAAGATATCCTAACCCAACCTGTCCTAACCTGACATAACTAAACGTAGAGTAACTAAACGTAATTTGCCTAGACCGCTATTTCAGGTCTACCCAGAGACTAGCAAAACATATTAGAGCACAGTGGAAGGCAGGAATCCACCGAATAGCCATGTATAACACAAAAGTCAAAGCCATCATAGCCAAACGTAGTCCAACCTAACCTAGCCAAATGTAACATAACACATCCTAACGTGACACGACCGCCATTGCTGGACTCCCCAGAGTCATTCAGAGAATAGTTGAGCAGTAAGGAGTGCAGGAATACACCGACCATCAGTGTTCAGCACACAAGTCAAAGCTACCCTATCATAACCTAACCAAACGTAGCATAACCGAACGCAGCGTAACAGGAACTATCGCGCCGAGACCACTATTTCTGCCCTTGCCAGAGCAAGGCAGAAAATATGAGAACGTTCAAGGGCGCAGAGATCCACCTAATGGCAGGCTATATCTCTAAATTCATACCTATCATCTCCTAACCTAACCGATCATAACATAGCCAAACGCAACCTAACTCAAACTAACGCTCCGTGACTACTATTGCTGGCTTCCGCAAAGCCAAGCAGAACACACTAGAGGAGAGCAGAACCCAGAAACCAAAGAATCGCAGGGCATATCAGGAAATATGTAGATACGAATGCCTAACCCCAACCAACAGAACATTACCAAACATAGCCGAACGCAACCTGACGTGCCGAAACCGCTATTGCTGCCCCCCCCCAGAGCCAAGCAGGACATACAAGGGCCCAGCAGAGCGCAGAATACCTCGGAATAGCAGTGCACTGCACAAAAGTTGAAGCCATCCTAACAAAACTTAGTCTAACTAGACCTAACCGGTCGTAACATGGCTCACCATAACGTACATATACCACTATTCCTGCCCTCCCCAGTGCCAAGCATGACATATTAGAGGACAGAGGATCGCAGAAATCCACCGAGTAGTAGTGTACAGTGCAAGAGTTAAAAGAAGCATAACATATTAGAGGACAGAGGATCGCAGAAATCCACCGAGTAGTAGTGTACAGTGCAAGAGTTAAAGCTATGATAACAAAACATAGCCTAACCCAGCCTAACCGACAGTAACCTCACACAACGAAACGTGCCGAGACCACCATTGCTGCCCTTCACAGAGCCAGGCTGAATATATTAGAACACTGTAGGTCGCAGAAATCCACCTAATAGCAGTCTATAGCACAAGAGTCAAACCTACCCTCTCCCAACCTAACCAATCGTAACATATCTAAACGCATCCTAACTCAAGCTAACGTGCCGCGACCACTATTGCTGGCCTCCTCAGAGCCAAGCAGAACACATTAGTGGAGAACAGAACGCGGAAATCCATTGGATCGCAGTGTACATCTGAAAAGTCAAAGCTGCTCATACCTAACCCAAACCAACAGAACATAGCAGATCATGGCCTAGCCCACGAAACGTGCCGAGACCACCATTGCTGCCCTTCACAGAGCCAGGCTGAATATATTAGAACACTGTAGGTCGCAGAAATCCACCTAATAGCAGACTATATCACTAAAGTCAACGCTATCACATACTAACCTAGCCAAACGTAACATAGCAAAAATTTACGTGCCGCGACCTCTATTGCTGGTCTCCGCAGAGCCAAGCAGAACAAATGAGGGGAGAAATCCACAGAAACGCCGTGCATATCAGAAGAGTCAAAGCTACCCATGCCTAACCCAAACCAACGGAACACTGCAGAACATAGCCTAACTGAAGCTAACGTGCTGAGACCGCTGCAGCTACCCCCCCCCCCCCCCCCCCCCCCCCCCGGTCACCGAGAACCAAGTAGGGCACGCTAAAGCACAGTAGATGGCACGAATCCATCGAATAGTAGTGTGCAGCACAAAAGTGAGAGCTACCCTTACCAAATATACCCTTGCCCAACCTAACCGAACGTAACATAACTCAACGTAACGTGCTGAGACCACTTTTGTTGTACTTGCCATAACCAAACTGAAAATGTTAGAGCGATGCAGGTCGGAGAATTCCACCTGATAGCAGACTATAGCACTTAGTCAAAGCTGTCCTCTCCTAACCTAACAAATTGTAACACAATCAAACGCAACCAAACTCAGCCTTATGTGCAGCAGCAGCTACAGCCTGCATCCACAGAGCCAAGCAGAACACTCTAGTGGAGAGTAGAATGCAGAAATCCGTAGAATAGCGGTGTACAACAGAAGAGTCATAACAACCCATGCCTAACCGAAACAAATAGGACATAGCCAAACATAGCATAACTCAACCTAACGTGCAGAGACCGCTATTGCTGCCCTCCACAGTGAAAATCTGGACATACTGGAGTACAGCAGAGCGCAGCAATGCACCGTACGGCAGTGTACAGCACGAAAGATGAAGCTATTCTAACCAAACGTAGCCTAACCCGAGCGAACAGTACGTAACATGACTAAACGTAACGAGCGGAGACCACTACTGCTGGCCTTCCCATAGCCGAGTTGATAATATCAGAGCCCTGTATGGCGCCGAGATCCACCTAATAGAGAACCATAGCACTAAAGTCAAAGCTATCCTTCCCTAACCTAACCAATCGTAACACAACGAAACACAGCGTACCTCAACCTTACGTGCCGAGACCACTATTGCTAGCCTTACCAGAGCCGAGTTGAAAATATAAGATCACTGTAGGGCGCAGAAGTCTGCCTAATACCAGGCTACGGCAACAAAGCCAAAGATACACTCTCCTACCGTAACCAACCGTGACATAACCAATCGTAGCATAGCTCCACATATCGTGCCGCGACCACAATTGCTTGCCTCCCCAGTGCCATGCAGAACACATTAGTGGAGAGTAGAACGCAGAGATACACACAATTGCAGTGTAAAACAGAAGAGTCAACGCTACACATACCAAACCCAAACTAACAGAACATAAAGAAGAATAGACTAACTCAAAGCAACGCGCCGAGACAGATATTGCTGCCATCCAAAGAACCGAGCAGGCCGCACTAGAGCACAATAGTGCCAAGTGTTTCTCCGAATAGCCGTGTACACGACAAAAGTTAAAGCTATCCTAACCGTACTTAGCATAACGCTACCCATCCTAACGTAACCTAACTCGACATAACATGCTGAGACGGTTATTGCTGGCCTTAGCAGAGCGAGGACGAAAGTAATAGAGCTCTCTAGGACGCATGAAACCTCCTAATAGCAGACTATCGCACTGAAGCCAAAGCTATCCCCCACAAGCTTATCCAAATGGTAACATAACCAAACGGAACATATCCCAAACTAACGTGCCGAGACCACTATTGCTGGCCTCTAAATGGCCGAGCAGAATTCATGAGGTGAGAGTAGAACGCAGAAATCGACAGAATCGCAGTGTATATCAGTAAAGTCAAAGCTACCTAAGCCTAACCCAAACCAACAGAACATAGCAGATCATGGCCTAGCCCAACCTAAGGAGCCGAAACCGCTGTTTCTGCACCCCCGCCCCCAGTAACTAGCGGGGAATACAAGGGCACAGTAGAGCGTAGAAGCCCACCGAGTAGCAGGGTACAGCACAGAAGTTAAAGCTATCCAAACCAAACTTAGCCTAACCCAACATAACCGGGCGTAACATGACTCAACATAACGAGCCAGGAACATTCTCGTTGTTCTTCCCAGAACCAGGCTGAGAACATTAGAGCACTGTAGGGAGCAGGGATCCACCTAACAGCCGACTATTGAACTAAAGTCAAAGATAACCTATAATAACCTGACCCATTTTAGCATAACCAAACTTAACGAAACTCAACCTAGTGTGCCGCCACCACTATTGCTGGCCTCCTCAGAGCCAAGCAGAACACATTAGTGTAGAGTAGAACGCAGATATCCATAGAATCGCAGTGTATATCAGAAAAGTCAAAGCCAACCATACCTAACCCAAACTAAGGGCATAGCCATACATTGCCTAACTCAAAGTAATGCGCCGAGATAGTAGTTGCTGCCATCCACACAACAAAGAAGGCCATACAAGAACACAGCAGAGCCCAGAAGTTCACCGAATAGCCGCGTACACCACAAAAGTTAAAGCCATCCTTACCAAACTTATCCTAGCGCTACCTAACCTAAAGTAACACAACTCAACATAACATGCCGAGACCACTATTGCTGGCCGTCCCAGAAACAAGCTGAACATATCAGAGCACTGTAGATCACAGAAATTCTCGTAATAGAAGACTATAGCGCTCAAGTCGAAGCTATGCCCTCCAAACCTAACCAACCGCAACATAACCGAGCGTCACCTAACTCAAGCTAACGTACCGCGACCACTAATGCTAGCCTCCCCAGAGCAACGCAGAACACACTAGTGGAGAGTAGAATGCAGAAATCCGTTGAGTCGCAGTGTACATCGGTGAAGTCATAGCTACCTAAACCTTATTCAAACTAACAGAAGATAGCGAAACATAGCCTACCACAAACCAACGTGCCAACGCCGCTCTCCCTGCCCTACCAAGAGGGATGCAGGACATACTAGAGCACAGTAGAGCGCAGAAATCCATCTAGTAGCAGACTACGGCACTAATGGCATAGCTCCCCTCTCCTAACCTAGAGAATCGTAGCATAACCGAACGTACCCTAACTTAGCCTGAAGCGGCGCGAAGACCATTTCTGGCCTCCCTGGGGGCAGGCTAGGGCGCAGTAGAGCGCAGAAATCCACCGAACGGCAGTGTACAGCCCAAAGGGTAAAGCTATCCTTACCAAACGTAGCTGAACTCAACCCAACTGAACGCAGTCTGTCCCAACATAACGTGTCGAGACCACTCTTGCTGACCTTACCAGAGCGAAGCTGAACATATTGGTGCACTGCAGCTCAAGGAGTCCATTTAATAGCAGAACAGCAGTAAAGACGAAGCTACTCCCTCCTAACGTAACCAATCGTAACATAACCAAACGTAACTTAGCTCAAACCAACGTGCCTCGACCACGATTACTGGCCTCCGCAGAGCCAAGCAGAATACATCAGTGGAGAGAAGGGAGCAGAAATCCATAGAATCGCAGTGTACGTCGGAAGAGTTAGAGATACACAAACCTATCCCGAGCAAGCAGAAGATAACCAAACGTAGCATAACTCAACCTGATTTGCCGAGACAACCATTTCTGGACTTCCCTGTACCAAGCTGCAAATATTAGAGCGCTGCAGGCCGCAGAGATCCACCTAATGGAAGACTACAGCACTAAAGTCACAGCTAGCCTCTCCCAACGTAACCAATCGTGACATAACCATACGTAACATAACTCAACATAACATACCGGGACCGCTATTGCTGCCCTCCCCAGTGCCAAGCAGAATATTCTACGGCAAAGCAGAGCACAGAAATCCACCGCATTGGAATGTATAGCACAAAAGCCGTAGGTACCCCAACCTAACATGTCCAAACCTAACATATCCAAACGTGGCATAGGTCAACATAACGTCCCGCGACCACTGATACTAGCCTCTCCGGTGCCAAGTAGAATGTAGTAGAGTGCAGTGGACCACAGAAGTGCACCGAATAACGGCGTACAGCATGAAAGTAGATGCAATGCTTGCCAAACGAAGCCTAACCTAACATAACCAATCGTAACATAACGCATCCTAACTTGCCGCGGCCACCATTGCTCGCCTACCCACTGTAGAGCAGAGCATAGTGGAGCAATGTAGACCGCAGAAATCCACCGAACAGAATTGCATACCACGAAAGTCGGAGATACCCTAACCTAACCGGAACCAACCTTACCTAAAGGAACGTAGCATAGCTGAACAAAACGTGCCGCGACCACTACTGCTGGCATTCACATAACTAAGCATAGTGTAGTAGAGCAGAGTGTATCACAGGAATCCACCTGAAAACAGTGTATAGCACGAAAGTTAAAGGTGTCCTGTCCAAACTTAAACTAACTTAACATAATCAAACGTAGTCTAACTTAACATAACGTGCCGCGTCCACTATTGCTATTCTCCACAGGACCAAGCAGAGTACAGTAGAGCACAGTCGAGCGCAGGAATCCCACGAATAGCAGTTTAGAGCACGCAAGCCTGGCATAACCAGACCGAGCTTGACAAAACCTAACCTAACCAAACGTAACATAACAAAACCTAACGTGCGGGGACCACTATTGCTGGCCTCGTCATGGCCAAGCAGATGATATTGGAACGCAGTAGAGAGCAGCTATCAGCGGGCAGCGGTGTATAGCGCAAAAGTCTAAACTATCCCATCCTAACCTCACCAAACGTCACATACCCAAACGTATTCCAAATCAGCCCAAAGCGCCGATACCACTACTGCTGGCCCCCTAGAGCCAAGCAGAATATGCTAGAACACTGCAGATCGCCGAAATCCAACGCATTGCAGTGTATAGCACAAAAGTCAGACATACCCCGACCTAACCAGACCGGAGCTAACCTACCCAAACGTTGTGTAACTAAGCATGACGTGATGAGACCAATATTTCTGGCATCCGCAGAGCCATGCAAAACATATTATAGCTCGCTATAGCGCAGAAGCCCACCGAATACCGGTGTATAGCACAAAAGACGAAGTTGCCTGTCCTAACTTAGCCAAACGTATCACAGCCAAACGTAAGCTAACTCAACCTAACAAGACGAGGCCACTACTGCCGACCACCGCAAAGACAAGCAGAATGTACTAGAGCACAGTAGTGCGCAGAAGCCCACGGCAATGCTGCGTACAGCACAAAGGTCGAAATTATCATCGCCTAACCTGTCCAAACCTGTCGTAACCAAACGCAACCTAACCCTACCTAACGTGCCGTGATCACTATTGCTGGTCTCCCCAGAGCCAAGCATAAAATATTAGAAATCGGTATAGCGGAGATATCCACGGATAGCTGTGTATAGCGCAAAAGTCTAAACTACCGTGTCCTATCCTCGCCAAACGTAACATGGACGAACGAAGCATAGCTCAACCTAATCTACCGAGTCCGCTATTTCTGGCCTCCCCAGAGCCAAGCAGAATATGCTAGAGGACAGCTGAGCGCAGAAATCTATCGCATTGCATTGTATAGCACAGAGGTCAAAAGTTTCCTGACATAACCTGACCTTAGCTAAACTATCCGGACGTAGAGTAACTCAACATAACGTGACAAGACATATATTGGTGGCATCCCCAGATCCAGGCAGAGCACATTAGAGCACATCAGGGCGCAGAAATACTACAAACAGCAGTGAGTAACACAGAAGACAGTGTAGCAACTCCTAACCTGGCCAAACGTAACATATACAAATGCAATCTAACACAGCCTAACATGGCGAGACCACCATTGCAGTCCTCCGCAGAGACAATCAGGATGTACTAGAGCACAGTAGTGCGTAGAAGTCCACCAAATGGCAGTCAACAGCAGAAAAGCCGCAGATATCCTAGTATAAGCTGAACCAGACTAACCTAATGCATCGTAGATCATCTCAACATAATGAAGAGCGACCACTGCCACTGGCCTCCCCATAGTAAAGCAGAATGTAGTAGAGCACTTGCGGGCGAAGAAATCCCTAGAATAGCAGTGTATGGCACAAAAGTAAAAGAAATTCTAACCACGCCTTCCCAATCTACCATAACGAAACGTAACATAACACAACCTAACGTGCCGATACCACTATTTCTGGCCACCCCAGGGCAAAGCAAATCATATATGGGCGCAGTAGGGCGCAGGAATCCACCAAATAGCAGTGAATGGCACGAAAGTTTAAGATACTCTGTACTAGCAGAACCAAACTTCTCATATGCAAACATAGCCTAACCAAATCTAGCGTGACGAGACCAATATTGTTGGCATGCCCAGAGCCAGGCAGAGTACACTAAAGCACACTAGAGCGCAGAAATCCACCGAATAGCAGTGAAGAGCACAGAAGTCCAAGTAGACTATCCTAATATAGACAAACGTATCATACCTGAACGAAGCATTACTCGACATAACATGACCAGACCACTAACGCTGACATTCTCGGAGACACAAGAATGTAGTAGGGTACAGTAGATCACAGAAATCAGCCAAATAACTGTGTATAGCACGATAGTAAGAGCTATCCTTACCAAACTTAATATAACATGACCAAGGCTGTCCGCACCTAACGTAACATAACTCAACCTAACTAGACACGGCCACCATTGCAGGTCTCCCCAGACCCGAGCAGAGTATAGTAGAGCAATGTAGGTCGCAGAAATCCACCAAATAAGAGTGCATAGCACAAAAGTCAAAGAAATCCTGAGCGAACCTTCCAAACCTAAACTAACGAAACGTAATCTAACATAGCGTAACGTGCCGTGACCACTGTCACTGGCCACCCCAAAGCCAAGCAGAGTATATTTGAGCACATTGGAGCGCAAGAATCCGGGGAATGTCAGTGTACAGCACTAAGGTCAAACTAGCATCTCCTAAAATAGCCAAACGTGACATATAGGAATGTAACATAACTCAGCCTAACATGACGAGACCAGTATTGCAGGCCACCACAGAGCAAAGCAGAACGCACTATAGCGTAATAGGGTGAGGAAGTGCACCGAATAGCGTTGAATGGCACAAAAGTCTAAGCGGTTCTGGCCCTAACATAACCAAACTTGACATATGCAGACGTAGCATAAGCAAACCTAGCGCGCCGAGACCACTATTGCTGGCATCCCCTGATAAAAACGGAAGATACCAGAGCTCAGGAGAGCTCAGAAAGCTACAGCATTGCAGTGAGTAGCGCAAGAGCCGTAGGCATCCTAGCATAACCTGACCTAACCTATCCCAACCAACCGAAGCATATCTCAACATAACGTGCCGGGAGCACTTTTCCTGGCGTCCACAGGGACAAGAACCTATAATAACCTGACCCATTTTAGCATAACCAAACTTAACGAAACTCAACCTAGTGTGCCGCCACCACTATTGCTGGCCTCCTCAGAGCCAAGCAGAACACATTAGTGTAGAGTAGAACGCAGATATCCATAGAATCGCAGTGTATATCAGAAAAGTCAAAGCCAACCATACCTAACCCAAACTAAGGGCATAGCCATACATTGCCTAACTCAAAGTAATGCGCCGAGATAGTAGTTGCTGCCATCCACACAACAAAGAAGGCCATACAAGAACACAGCAGAGCCCAGAAGTTCACCGAATAGCCGCGTACACCACAAAAGTTAAAGCCATCCTTACCAAACTTATCCTAGCGCTACCTAACCTAAAGTAACACAACTCAACATAACATGCCGAGACCACTATTGCTGGCCGTCCCAGAAACAAGCTGAACATATCAGAGCACTGTAGATCACAGAAATTCTCGTAATAGAAGACTATAGCGCTCAAGTCGAAGCTATGCCCTCCAAACCTAACCAACCGCAACATAACCGAGCGTCACCTAACTCAAGCTAACGTACCGCGACCACTAATGCTAGCCTCCCCAGAGCAACGCAGAACACACTAGTGGAGAGTAGAATGCAGAAATCCGTTGAGTCGCAGTGTACATCGGTGAAGTCATAGCTACCTAAACCTTATTCAAACTAACAGAAGATAGCGAAACATAGCCTACCACAAACCAACGTGCCAACGCCGCTCTCCCTGCCCTACCAAGAGGGATGCAGGACATACTAGAGCACAGTAGAGCGCAGAAATCCATCTAGTAGCAGACTACGGCACTAATGGCATAGCTCCCCTCTCCTAACCTAGAGAATCGTAGCATAACCGAACGTACCCTAACTTAGCCTGAAGCGGCGCGAAGACCATTTCTGGCCTCCCTGGGGGCAGGCTAGGGCGCAGTAGAGCGCTGAAATCCACCGAACGGCAGTGTACAGCCCAAAGGGTAAAGCTATCCTTACCAAACGTAGCTGAACTCAACCCAACTGAACGCAGTCTGTCCCAACATAACGTGTCGAGACCACTCTTGCTGACCTTACCAGAGCGAAGCTGAACATATTGGTGCACTGCAGCTCAAGGAGTCCATTTAATAGCAGAACAGCAGTAAAGACGAAGCTACTCCCTCCTAACGTAACCAATCGTAACATAACCAAACGTAACTTAGCTCAAACCAACGTGCCTCGACCACGATTACTGGCCTCCGCAGAGCCAAGCAGAATACATCAGTGGAGAGAAGGGAGCAGAAATCCATAGAATCGCAGTGTACGTCGGAAGAGTTAGAGATACACAAACCTATCCCGAGCAAGCAGAAGATAACCAAACGTAGCATAACTCAACCTGATTTGCCGAGACAACCATTTCTGGACTTCCCTGTACCAAGCTGCAAATATTAGAGCGCTGCAGGCCGCAGAGATCCACCTAATGGAAGACTACAGCACTAAAGTCACAGCTAGCCTCTCCCAACGTAACCAATCGTGACATAACCATACGTAACATAACTCAACATAACATACCGGGACCGCTATTGCTGCCCTCCCCAGTGCCAAGCAGAATATTCTACGGCAAAGCAGAGCACAGAAATCCACCGCATTGGAATGTATAGCACAAAAGCCGTAGGTACCCCAACCTAACATGTCCAAACCTAACATATCCAAACGTGGCATAGGTCAACATAACGTCCCGCGACCACTGATACTAGCCTCTCCGGTGCCAAGTAGAATGTAGTAGAGTGCAGTGGACCACAGAAGTGCACCGAATAACGGCGTACAGCATGAAAGTAGATGCAATGCTTGCCAAACGAAGCCTAACCTAACATAACCAATCGTAACATAACGCATCCTAACTTGCCGCGGCCACCATTGCTCGCCTACCCACTGTAGAGCAGAGCATAGTGGAGCAATGTAGACCGCAGAAATCCACCGAACAGAATTGCATACCACGAAAGTCGGAGATACCCTAACCTAACCGGAACCAACCTTACCTAAAGGAACGTAGCATAGCTGAACAAAACGTGCCGCGACCACTACTGCTGGCATTCACATAACTAAGCATAGTGTAGTAGAGCAGAGTGTATCACAGGAATCCACCTGAAAACAGTGTATAGCACGAAAGTTAAAGGTGTCCTGTCCAAACTTAAACTAACTTAACATAATCAAACGTAGTCTAACTTAACATAACGTGCCGCGTCCACTATTGCTATTCTCCACAGGACCAAGCAGAGTACAGTAGAGCACAGTCGAGCGCAGGAATCCCTCGAATAGCAGTTTAGAGCACGCAAGCCTGGCATAACCAGACCGAGCTTGACAAAACCTAACCTAACCAAACGTAACATAACAAAACCTAACGTGCGGGGACCACTATTGCTGGCCTCGTCATGGCCAAGCAGATGATATTGGAACGCAGTAGAGAGCAGCTATCAGCGGGCAGCGGTGTATAGCGCAAAAGTCTAAACTATCCCATCCTAACCTCACCAAACGTCACATACCCAAACGTATTCCAAATCAGCCCAAAGCGCCGATACCACTACTGCTGGCCCCCTAGAGCCAAGCAGAATATGCTAGAACACTGCAGATCGCCGAAATCCAACGCATTGCAGTGTATAGCACAAAAGTCAGACATACCCCGACCTAACCAGACCGGAGCTAACCTACCCAAACGTTGTGTAACTAAGCATGACGTGATGAGACCAATATTTCTGGCATCCGCAGAGCCATGCAAAACATATTATAGCTCGCTATAGCGCAGAAGCCCACCGAATACCGGTGTATAGCACAAAAGACGAAGTTGCCTGTCCTAACTTAGCCAAACGTATCACAGCCAAACGTAAGCTAACTCAACCTAACAAGACGAGGCCACTACTGCCGACCACCGCAAAGACAAGCAGAATGTACTAGAGCACAGTAGTGCGCAGAAGCCCACGGCAATGCTGCGTACAGCACAAAGGTCGAAATTATCATCGCCTAACCTGTCCAAACCTGTCGTAACCAAACGCAACCTAACCCTACCTAACGTGCCGTGATCACTATTGCTGGTCTCCCCAGAGCCAAGCATAAAATATTAGAAATCGGTATAGCGGAGATATCCACGGATAGCTGTGTATAGCGCAAAAGTCTAAACTACCGTGTCCTATCCTCGCCAAACGTAACATGGACGAACGAAGCATAGCTCAACCTAATCTACCGAGTCCGCTATTTCTGGCCTCCCCAGAGCCAAGCAGAATATGCTAGAGGACAGCTGAGCGCAGAAATCTATCGCATTGCATTGTATAGCACAGAGGTCAAAAGTTTCCTGACATAACCTGACCTTAGCTAAACTATCCGGACGTAGAGTAACTCAACATAACGTGACAAGACATATATTGGTGGCATCCCCAGATCCAGGCAGAGCACATTAGAGCACATCAGGGCGCAGAAATACTACAAACAGCAGTGAGTAACACAGAAGACAGTGTAGCAACTCCTAACCTGGCCAAACGTAACATATACAAATGCAATCTAACACAGCCTAACATGGCGAGACCACCATTGCAGTCCTCCGCAGAGACAATCAGGATGTACTAGAGCACAGTAGTGCGTAGAAGTCCACCAAATGGCAGTCAACAGCAGAAAAGCCGCAGATATCCTAGTATAAGCTGAACCAGACTAAACTAATGCATCGTAGATCATCTCAACATAATGAAGAGCGACCACTGCCACTGGCCTCCCCATAGTAAAGCAGAATGTAGTAGAGCACTTGCGGGCGAAGAAATCCCTAGAATAGCAGTGTATGGCACAAAAGTAAAAGAAATTCTAACCACGCCTTCCCAATCTACCATAACGAAACGTAACATAACACAACCTAACGTGCCGATACCACTATTTCTGGCCACCCCAGGGCAAAGCAAATCATATATGGGCGCAGTAGGGCGCAGGAATCCACCAAATAGCAGTGAATGGCACGAAAGTTTAAGATACTCTGTACTAGCAGAACCAAACTTCTCATATGCAAACATAGCCTAACCAAATCTAGCGTGACGAGACCAATATTGTTGGCATGCCCAGAGCCAGGCAGAGTACACTAAAGCACACTAGAGCGCAGAAATCCACCGAATAGCAGTGAAGAGCACAGAAGTCCAAGTAGACTATCCTAATATAGACAAACGTATCATACCTGAACGAAGCATTACTCGACATAACATGACCAGACCACTAACGCTGACATTCTCGGAGACACAAGAATGTAGTAGGGTACAGTAGATCACAGAAATCAGCCAAATAACTGTGTATAGCACGATAGTAAGAGCTATCCTTACCAAACTTAATATAACATGACCAAGGCTGTCCGCACCTAACGTAACATAACTCAACCTAACTAGACACGGCCACCATTGCAGGTCTCCCCAGACCCGAGCAGAGTATAGTAGAGCAATGTAGGTCGCAGAAATCCACCAAATAAGAGTGCATAGCACAAAAGTCAAAGAAATCCTGAGCGAACCTTCCAAACCTAAACTAACGAAACGTAATCTAACATAGCGAAACGTGCCGTGACCACTGTCACTGGCCACCCCAAAGCCAAGCAGAGTATATTTGAGCACATTGGAGCGCAAGAATCCGGGGAATGTCAGTGTACAGCACTAAGGTCAAACTAGCATCTCCTAAAATAGCCAAACGTGACATATAGGAATGTAACATAACTCAGCCTAACATGACGAGACCAGTATTGCAGGCCACCACAGAGCAAAGCAGAACGCACTATAGCGTAATAGGGTGAGGAAGTGCACCGAATAGCGTTGAATGGCACAAAAGTCTAAGCGGTTCTGGCCCTAACATAACCAAACTTGACATATGCAGACGTAGCATAAGCAAACCTAGCGCGCCGAGACCACTATTGCTGGCATCCCCTGATAAAAACGGAAGATACCAGAGCTCAGGAGAGCTCAGAAAGCTACAGCATTGCAGTGAGTAGCGCAAGAGCCGTAGGCATCCTAGCATAACCTGACCTAACCTATCCCAACCAACCGAAGCATATCTCAACATAACGTGCCGGGAGCACTTTTCCTGGCGTCCACAGGGACAAGCAGAGTATGATAGCACGCAGAAGAGCAAAGAGGTCCATAGAATAGCAGTGTGTGGCACAAAAGTCACAGATACCCCAGCCTAACTTAACCTAACCGGACACAACCCAACGTAATATATCTCGACCTACTGTGCCACGGCCACTGTTGCTGGCCTCCCCTGGACAGTGCAGAACTTATTAGAGGAGCGTAGGGTGCAGAAATCCATAGAACCGAAGTCTACAGCAGAAAAGTCAAAGCTATCCAAACCATACCCATGATGATATGAAGTAACCAGACGTAACTCAAATTAACTTAACATGCTGCGACCAATACGTTTGTCCTCCCCGGGGCAAAGCAGAGCTTATTAGGGCGCAAAAGCAAAAGTTGCTCTATCCTAACCTAATCAACGGTAACACCACCAAACGTTACCAAGCTCAACCAAACGTCACGTGGCCACTCAATTCCGGCCTACCCAGAGCCAAGCATAATGTATTAGAGGGGTGCAGGGCACAGAAATACAAATGTTCGCATGGTATAGCAGAAAAGTAAAAGATATCCATACCTAACCCAAGAAAACAAGACATTACCATACATACCCTACGTCACGCTAACGTGCCGAGACCAGTATGGCTAGCCTCCCCGCCGCAAAACAGGGCATACTAGAGGAGAACAGGGCGCTGAGGTCCATAGAATGGCAGTGCACGTCACGGAAGTCAAAGATATCCCAACCTAACACAAACTTAACCTATACGAACGTAACGTGACACAACCTATCGCGCAGCGGCCACTACTTCTGGAATTGTCAGAGCAAAGCGGGGAACATTAGATCAGAGTAGAGCGTAGAAACCTACCGAAGAGCAGTGTATAGCGCAAACGTCAATGCCATCATAACCATCCTTGACCTACCCAGACCAAACGAAACGTAGCATACCTCACCCAAACGAGCTGCGACCACTATTGCTTGCAACCCACAGCGAAGCAGAACAGGTTAGAGCACAGTAGGGCGCAGAAATCGAACGCGCAGCTGTGTATATCACGAAAGCCAAAGGTATCCAATCTTAACTTAAGCTAACATAACCCAGTCAAACGTAGCATAGCGCAACGTATCGTGCCGATACCTGCATTGATGGCATCCCCGGAGACAAGCAGAGATTATTAGAGCACTGTAGAGCGCTGAAATCCAGCGAACACCAACGAATAGCGCAAAAGTAAAAGCTATCCTATCCTAAACTATCCTAACGTGACATAAGCAAACGTAATCTAACTCAAGCCAAACGTATCGAGACCACTATTGCTGCACTCCCCAGAGACAGCATAACATACTAGAGCAGAATAGACCGTAGTAATCCACGGAATAGCAGAGTACACGGCGAAAGTCAAAGCTATCCATACCTAATCCAAATTAACGTAACACAGCCAAACGTAGCCTAACCCAACCTATCTTGCCGAGAACGCAATTGCAAGCCTCCTCAGCGACAAGCAGGGCATATTAGAGCGCAGCAGAGCGCAGAAATCCACTGAATAGCTGTGTACGGCACAGAAGTCGAAGCTAACCTATAATAACCCAGCCAAACTTAACCTGACCGAACGCAGCCTAACTCAGCGTAACGGGCCGAGACCACCATTGTTGGCCACCCAGGCCCATGCAGAGAATATTAGACCACAGTATAGCGCAAAAATTCTGCGGGTAGCTGTGTAAAGCACAAAAGTCAAAGCCATCCTGACCAAACTTGTACTAACCTAATATAACCACACATCATATGACTCAACCAGGTGTCCCACGACCGCTGTGGCTGGCCTCCCCAGAGACAAGCGTATGCTAGCAGGGCAATGCAGGGCGCAGATATAGTCCGAATAGCAGTGTAAAGTACAAAGGCCAAGGATACCCGAACCAAACCTAACATAACCTACCCACGCCAAGCGTAACCCAACACAACCTAGCGTGAGGAGACCAGTATCGTTGGCCTCCCCAGAGAAAAGCAGCAGACATTAGAGCACTGTAAAGCACAAACACCCACCTTATAGCAGAGTATAGCGCAGAAGTGAAAGCCATCCGAACCAAGCGTAACGTAACCTCACCTAACCAATCGTAACATATCATGGCCTATCTGCCACGACCGCTATTGCTGGTCTCCCCGGAGTCGTGCAGGATATAGTAGAGTAACAACGGGCGCAGAAATCCACCGAATAACAGTCTATAGCACAAAAGTCAATTCTATCCCGTAATAACATATCCAAACGCAATATAAGCAAACGTAACGTAATTTAACCAACCGTGCAGATACCACTGTTGCTGGCCTCCCCAGAGTGGAGCAGAGTGCAGTAGCGCATTGTAGAGCGCAGAAATCCACCGAAGTGCAGTGTATAGCACAGAAGTCAAGGTTAACCTATCCTAACCTATCCAAACGTAACACTACCATACGTAACCAAACTAAACCTAACGTGCCGCCACCACTGCTACGAGCCCCCACAGAGCCAATCAGCAGGTATTAGAGAAGAGTTGGGTGCAGAAATACCTAGAATCGCAGTGTACAGCAGAGAGGTCAGAGACACCCTGACTTAACCCAAACAAACGTAACGCAACCTAACGTAGCCAAACGATACGTAACGTGCCACGACCGTTATTGCTGGCCTCCCAAGAACCGAGCAGAGTATATTAGAGCATTGGAAGGCGGAGAAATCCACGGAAAAGTAATGTATACCACAAAACTCTTAGCTATGCTGTCCTAACCTATCCAGACGAAACATAACCAAGCGAAATTAACAGAACCTGATGTGCCTATGGCGCCATAGCTGGCATCGCCAAAGAAAAGCAGAACATATTAGACCACAGTAGGGCGCAGAAATCCACTGAATGCGGCGTATACCACAAAGGTTAAAGCTATCCTATCCTAACCTAACAAATCGTATCATAACCGAACGTAACATAAATCAAAGTAACGAGCCGCGTCCACTATTTCTGGACGCCGCAGTGCAAAGCATGTTGCAGTAGAGCACAGTAGGACTCTAAGTCCACAGAGTAACAGTGTATACCACGATGGTCAATGCTATCCTAAACTAACACAAGCAAACATAACTGAACATAACGTAGCCTAACTCGACCTAACGTGACGAGACCACAATTACTGGCCTCCCCGGGGACGAGCAGAGTATGATAGAGCACGGTAGTGCACAGAAGTCCATTGGATAGCTGCGTTCAGCACAAAAGTCAAAGCAATCGTAGCCTAACCCAAAATAACCTGATTCGACCGAATGCAATCTAACAGAACATAACGTGCTGCTAGCAGCATTGCTGGCTGCTAAAGAATGATGAAGATCGTAATACAGGATAGCGGAGAGCAGGAATACATAGAATCGCTGTGAACACCAGAAAAGTCGAAGCTACCCAAACTTAACCGTATCAAACGTAATCTGACCAAACTTAATTTATCCCAACCTAACCTGGCGGGAATACTATTACTGGCCCCAGTGCCACGCAGAACACACTAGAGCACGGCAGAGCGCATAAACCAATCGCACTTCAGAGTACAGCGCAAAAGTCGAAGATATCCTATCCTAACCAAAACAAACCTAACCCAACCAAACGTACCATAGCCCTAACTAACGCTCCGCGGACACTGCTTCTGGCATCCATAGAGCAAGGTGGAGCATATTAGGTCACAGTAGATAGCAGAAATCCACTGAATAATTGTGTACAGCACAAAAGTCAGAGCTGACCTCTCCTAAGCTAGCCGAACATAGTATAACCGAACGTAACATAACTACACCTAACATGCCTAGAACGCTATTGCTAACCACCCAAGAGCAAAGCAGGATATGCTAGGGCACAAGAGAGTGCAGGAGTCCGACGCAGTATAGTGCAAAGCACAAAAGTGTCAGATATCCTAACCTAACGTGACACAACGTATCCTAGCCAAACGAAGCATAACTCAACCTATCGTGCAGAGACAACTATTGCTGACCACCACAGCGCAAAGTAGAGCATTTTGGAGCACAGTAGGCAGCAGAAATCCACCGAACAGCGGTGTATAGCGCAAAAGTCAAAGTTATCCTATCCCAACCAAACCAAACCTAACACAACATAGCCCGCCGAGAGCACTACTCCTGTCATCCACAGAGGCAAGCAGGGTGTGGTAGCGCACAGAAGAGAGCAGAGGCCCATAGAATAGCCGTGTGTAGCGGAAAAGACTAACATTTCGTAGAATAACACAGCGTAGCCTAACGTAACCGAACGTAACCTAACTTAACCTAACGTGCCGAGGCCAATATTGCTGGCCTTCTCAGAGACAAGCAGAATATATTAGAGCGCAGTAGAGCACAGAAATACGCCTCACTGAATTGCAAAGCTCTACACTGCTCTACTATAGTCTGCTCGACTCTCGGTATGCCAGGTACAATGGTCGTCGCAAGTTAGGTTGAGATGCAATACGTTTGGATGTATTGGGTAACGTTGAGTTGGGTTAGGATAGCTGTGGCTTTTGTGCTATGCACTTTTATTCAATGGGCTTACGCGCTCACATGTGCGCAATCGCAGTCTGCTTGTCTCTGCGGACGCCAGGAATAGTGCTCACGGCACGTTAGGTTAAGTTGTGTTACGTTTGGCCAGGTCTGGTTTGGCTACGTTTAGTTAGGATGGCTTTGACTCTTGAGCCGTACACTTCAATTCGGAATATTACAATGTCCTATATTGCTCTGGTATAATCTGCTTAGCTCCCGTGAGGCCAGCAACAGCGGTCGTGGCACGTCAGGTGCGGTTACGTTACGTCCGCTTATGTTACGTCTGCTTAGGTTAGGATATGATTCCTCTGCCTTTTGTGCTATAAGCTGCTATTCGGCAGACTTCTGCGATCTACTCTGCTCTAGTAGGCCCGGCTTGGCGCTGTGGAGCCCAGCAATAGTGGTATCGTCAAGATAGGTTGAGTTAAGGTGCGTTCGGTTAGTTTACGTTTGGTTAGGTTAGGACAGGGTAGCTGCTACTTTTGCCCTACACGCTACTGTTCGGTGTATTTCTGCGTTCTTCATTACTCTACTATTTTCTGCACGCCTCTGGGGAGGTCAGCAATGGCGGTCGCGACACGATGGGTTGAGTTAGGTTGCGTTCGTTTGTTTTGTTAGCATGGGTTAGGTTTGGGTAGTTTTGACCATTCAGATATACACTGCCACTCTGTTGTCTTCTGCGCTCCACTTTCCTATAATAAGTGCTGCTTGGCTCTGGGGATGCCAGCAATAGAGGTCTCGGCACGTTCGGTTTAGTAATTCTACATCCGGTTAGGTTGGATTAGGTCTGGTTAGGTTAGGGTACATTTGACTGTTGTGCTATACATTGCCATTTGGCGGCAGTCTTCGCTCTACTGTGCTCTACTATACTCCGCTCAACCCTGGGGATTCCAGTAATGGCTTTCGCGGCACGTATGGTTTAATCAGGCTATGTTAGGTTAGGTTACGATAATTTGGGTTAGTTTTGGATCGCTCTAACTCTCATGGCGTAGACAGTTGTTCGGTGGATTTCTGCGCTCTGCTGTGATCTAGTATGTTTTTCCCGGTTCTGGGGAGTATAGCAATAGTGGTCTCGGCACGTCAGTTTGAGATAGATAACGTTTGGTTATATCATGTTTTGTTAGTTCAGGATAAGATAGTTTTGACTTTTATGCTATACACCGCTGTTCGGTGGATTTCTGCGCTCTACTCGTTTCTAGTTTATGCTGCTTGGCTCTGGCGAGATCAGCAGCAGTGGTCGCCGAACGCTAGGTTGAGTTGTATTACGTTCTGTTATGTTACGTTAGACTACGTTTGGTAAGCGTAGCTTTGACTTTCGTGCTATACGCTGCCAAAAGGTGGGTTCATGCCCTCTTCTGTGTTCTACTCTAGTCCGCCAGACCCTGGTGAGCCCGGAAATAATGGTCGCGGCACGTTACATTGAGTTTAGCTACGTTAGGTTAGGTTATGTTAGTTTGGGTTAGGTTTGGATACCTTTGACTCTTCTGCTGTACAACGCGATTCTATAGATTTTTGCTCCCTACTCTCCTCTAATATGTTCTGCTTGGCTCTGGGGAGGCCAGCAATTGTGGCGGCGGCACGTTTGGTTGAGTTTGGTTACGCTTTGTTTGGTTAGGATTGGTCAGGTTAGGAAGGAATAGTTATGACTTCTGAGATATAGACTGTTATTAGGTGGATTCCTTCGATCTATCCAGCTTTGCTATTCTGTGCACGCCTCTGGGAAGGCCAGCAATAGTTTTCGCGGCACGTTATGTTCAGTCAGTCTACGTTTTATTAGGTTGGGTATGTTAGGTTAGCTTACCTTACCTCTGACTTTTTTGCGATGCACTGCATTTTGGTGACTTCCTGCGCTCTACTGTGCTCTAGTATATTGTGCTTGCCTCTGGGGAGGTAAGCAATGGCTGCCGTGGCAAGATAGGTTGAGATATGCAAAGTTTGATTAGGTTAGGTTAGGCTCGGGACGGTTAGGATAGCTTTGACTTTTGTGCTATACACAAATATTCAGAGAATTACTCCGCTCTGCTTTGCTCTAATATATTCCGCTTGGCTCTGGGGAAGAAACCAGTTGAGGTCTCGTTTCGCTAATTTCAGTTATTCTACGTTTGGTTAGGTTAGGATAGATCTGGTTTGGTTAGGATATCTTTGTCATTTGTGCTATACACCGCTATTTGGTGGCCTTCAGCGTTCTGCTGTCATCTATTATATTCTACGTGGCTCTGGAGACTCCAGCAATAGTGGTCTCGGTACGCTATATTAAGTGTGGTTGCGTTTGGTTATACAACGTTTGGATTGGGTAGGATAGGATAGCTCTCACCTTTACGCTATACATTGCTATTCGGCGGATGTCCACGCTCTAGGTTGCTCTGCGATAGTCTGCTCTACCCTGGGGAGGCCAGCAATAGATGTCCCGCCATGTAAGGTTGAGATTAATAACGTTTGGTTATGTTACGTTTGTTATTGTTAGGGTAGGATAGCTTTGACTTTTAAACGTTACGCCGCTATTCGGCGGATACCTGCGCTCTACGGTGCTCTAATATATTCTGCTTGGCGGCGGGGAGGCCAGTAATAGTTGCCTTGGCTCCTTAGTTTGAGTTACATTACGTTCGGTTATTTTACGTTTGGCTTTGTTAAGTGATGAGAACTTTGACTTTTCCGCTATACACTACTATTCGGTGAATTTCTGCTCTCTGCTGTGCTCTAATATGCTCTGTTTGGTCCTGGGGAGGTCAGCAATAGTGTCCTTGCCACGTAATGCCGAGTTATGCTACGTTTGGTTAGTTTTGGTTTGGGCAGGTTAGGTTAGGATACCTTTCACTCTTGTGCTATGGACTGCAATGCGGTCGATTTCTTCAGTCTACTGTGCTCTTGTATTTTGTGCTTGGCTATGGTGTGGCTAGCACCAGTGGCTTCGGCACGTTAGTTTGAGTTATGTTACCTTGGGCTATGTTACGTTTGGTTGTGTTTAGACAAGTTAACTTTAACTTTTGTGATATACACAGCGATTGTATAAATTTCAGCGCCCCACTGTGTCCTAATATGCGCTGCTCGTCACTGGGCAGTTCAGCAATATATGCCTCGGCACGTTAGGCTGGGTTAGGTTACGCTCGGCTACGTTGCGTTTGGTCATGTTAGGAGAGTATAGCTTTAACTTTTGTGCTATACACTGCTATTCGGTGGATTTCTGCGCTCTACTTTGACCTACTATAACCCGCTCGACTCTGGGGAGTCCAGCAATAGTTGCCGCGGCACGATAGGTTCTGCCACGTTACGTCGGTTAGGTTAAAGTCGGCTTAGTTTGGTCGGAATGGGTTTGACTTTCGTGCTCCACACTGTTGTTAGGTGGATTTCTGCGATCTACTGCGTCCTACCATATTCTTGTTGCCTCTGGGAATGCCAGAAGCAGCAGCCGCGGCGCGACAGGTTGAAGTAGGTTACGTTTTGTCAGGTTAGGTTGAGTTAAGTGCGGTCAGGATAGCTTCGACTCTCGTGCTGTACACTGCTGTTCGGTGGATTTCTGCGCTCCGCTGTGCTCAAGTATATACAGGTTGGCTATGTGGATGACATTAGTAGTGTTCTCGGCACTATAGGTTTTGTTATGTTATGTTTGTTTTCGTTACGTTTGGTCGGCTTAGGATGGCGTAGCTTCGACTTTTGGGCTATGTAGAGCGATTCTATGGACTTCTGCGCCCTACTGTCTTTTAGTATGTTCTCCACGGCTTTGGGGAAGGCAGCAGTAATGGTCGCGGCGCGTTAGGTTGAGTTATGTTACGTTTTGCTATGTTACAGTTGGTTAGGTTAGGATAGGATTGCTTCGACTTTTCTGCTATACGCTGTTATACGGTGGATTTCTGCATTCCGCTGTGCTCTGGTATGTTCCGCTTGTATCTCGGCAGGCCAGCAATAGTGATCTCGACACGTTTTTTTGTGGTATATTACGTTCGGTTGTGTTGCGTTTGGCTATTTTAGGGTTGAACACCTTTGCCTTTTGTGCTATACACAGCGATTATATGGACTTCAGCGCTCCACACACCTCTAATATGTTCTGCTTGGCTTTTGGGTGGGCAGCAATAGAGGCCTCGGCACGTTAGGCTTACATAGGTTACGTTTGGTTATGTTACGTTTGGTTAGGTTAGGACAGGGTACCTTTGACTTTTGTGCTATGCAATGCTATTCGCTGGATTCCTGCGGTCCTCTGAGCTTCAATAAGTTCTGCTTGGCTGTGGGGATGACAGCAATACCGTTCTCGGCACGTTTGGTTGAGTTATGTTGCGATTGGTTGTGTATGATTAGGCTATGTTTGATAAGGATGGCTTTGACTTTCGCGCTGTACACTGGTATTCGGTGGATCTCTGCGCTCTACTGGGCCCTACCATTTCCTGCTCTGACCTGCGGAAGCCAGCAACAGTGTTAGCGGCACGTTGCTTTGAGTTAGGCTACATTTGGGAAGGTTGTGTTAGTTAGGGTTAGGTTCGATTAGCTTTGATTTTTCTGGTTTGCGCCGAGATTTTATGGATCTCTGTGCTCCACTCTCCTGTAACATGTTCTTCTTGGCTCTCTGGCGGCCAGCAAGTGTGATTGCGGCACGATAGGTTTATTTAGGACACGTTTGGTTATGTTACGTTTGGTATGGTTATGATAGAATGGTTATGAGTTTTGTGTTATACACTGCTTTTCGGAGGGCTTCTGCGCCCTACTGTGGTCTAGAATGCTCTTCTTGGACGTCTGGAGGCCAGCAATATTGGTCTCGGCACGCTAGGTTGATTTGGGTTACGTTTGGCTATGCTATGCTTGGTTGAGTTCGGTTTGTTGGCATTGACTTTCGTGCTATACAAAGTTATTCGGTGGATTTCCGCGATCATATGCGCTCAACTATTTTCTGCTTGACTCTGGGGAGGCCACCAGCAGTGGTCGTGGATGGTTACGTTGAGCTATGCAACGTTTGGCTTGCTTCTGCTTGGTCAGGTTAGGCAAAGGTATCTTTCACTTTTGCGCTTTACACTGCAAACCGGCGGGATTCTGATCTCATTTGTCCTTTAATATGCTTTGTTTGGCTCCGTGGAGTCCAGCAATTGTGCTCTCGGCAAGTTAGGTTCAGATATGCTTCACTTGGCTCAGTTAGGTTTGGTGACGTAATGTGTGGATATCCTTGACCTTCGTGCTGCACATTACAATGCGGATGATTTGTGCGCTCTACTGTACTCTAGTACACCCTGCTCGACTCTGGGGAGTCCAGCAATAGCGGTCGTGGCACAATAGGTTTAGTTACATTACCTTTAGTTTGATTAGGGCACATCGAGTTAGGTTGGGATAGTTTTGACCTTTGGTCTACTCACTGCTGTTCTATGCACTTTTGCGCTCTTCTGTGCGCTACCACTCTCTGGCCTTCTCTGTGGGCGCCAGGGATAGTCTTCTCGGCACATTAGTTTGAGTTATGTTACGCTTGCCTTGGCCACGCTTGGCTACGTTTGTATATGGTGGCTTTGATTTTTGCGCTATACACTGCCTTTCGGGCGATCTCAGCTTTCCACATTGCCCTGCTATAATCAGCTCAGCTCTCGTCAGGCCAGCAACAGCCGTCGTGACACGTCCTGTTATGTTACGTTGAGTCTGCTTATGTTTCGTCTGGTTAGGTTAGGATAGGATGGCTTCGACTTTTGTGTCATACACTGCGATTCGGCGGGTTCCTGCGCTATATACTGCTCTCCTATACTCTACTCGACTCTCGGGATGAGAGGAATAGTGGTCGTGGCACATTAGGTTTTGTTAGACTACGTTTCGTTAGGTTATGCTTGCTTTGGTACGTTTCGATATACTTGACTTTCGTGGTATACACTGACATGCAGTGGATTTCGGCGCTCTACTGTACTCTACTATGCACTGCTCGATCCTGGGAAGGCCAGCAATAGTGTTCTAGGCTCGTTGGGTTTAGTTATTCTACGTTTCGTTGGTTACCCTTGGTCTGGTTATGTAAGGATATCTTTCACTTTTGTCGCATAAGTTGCTATTTGGTGGCCTCCTGCGCTCCACTGTGTTCTACCATTCTCTGCTAGAATCTAGGCAGGCCAGCATTAGTGGTCGTGGCACCACAGGCTATGTTACACTACGTGTGTTAATTTCACAGTTGATTACGATAGGACAGGGTACCCTCGACCTTTGAACTGTCCACGGTTATTCGGTGGATTCCTCCGCTCTACATTGCTCTATTGTACTCTGCTCGACTATGGGGATGGCCAGCATTAGTGGTCGTGGCACCACAGGCTATGTTACACTACGTGCGTTAATTTCACAGTTGATTACGATAGGACAGGGTACCCTCGACTTTTGAACTGTCCACGGTTATTCGGTGGATTCCTCCGCTCTACATTGCTCTATTGTACTCTGCTCGACTATGGGGTGGACAGTAAGAGTGGTCTCGGCAGGTTAGGGTGGGTTATACTACGTTCGGTTTGGTTATGTTTGTCTAGGTTAGGTTTGGATAACGTTGGCTTACGTGGTATACACTGTCGTTCGGTTGATTCCTGCGTTCCACTGTGCTCCACTGTACTCTGCTCGAATCTGTGAGGGCCAGCAACAGTGGTCGCGGCACGTTGCTTTGTGTAATGATACGCTTAGCTATGTTACAATTTGTTAGGTTAGGAAGGGATGGCTTTAACTGCTGTGCTATACACAGCTATTCGGTGGATTTCTGCGCTCTACATTATTCTATTATACTGTGCTCGACAATCGTTAGGTCAGGAATAGTGGTCGTGGCTCCTTAGGTTCAGTAACATTACGTTTGGTTAGATTAGGTTACGTTCAGTTGGGTTAGGGCAGCATTGGCTTTTGCAGTTCACACTGCTATTCTGACGATTTCAACGCGATACACTGCTGTGCAATACTCTGCCTGGCTCTCCTGAGGCCAGCAATGGTGGTGGTGGCACCCCAGGTTGCGATACGTTACGGTTGGTTGTGTTACGTTTGCGCAGGTTAGGAGAGGATAGCTATGATTTCTGCGTGGTACACTGCTATTCGGAGGATTTCTGCGCTCTGCTGTGCTCTAGCATCTTTTTCTTGGTTTTGGGGAGGACAGCAATAGTTGTCTCTGCACGTTAGTTACGGATAGATAACGTTTGGCTACGTTACGTTCCGTAAGTATAGGATAAGGTGGCCTAGACCTTTATGCTATACACCGCTATTCAGTGGATTTCTGCGCTCTACTCGCCTCTCGTATATTCTGCTTGGCTCTGGCGTGGTAGTGATCGCCGTACGTTACGTTAAGTTGGGTTACGTTCGGTTATGTTAGGTTAGCCTTTGTTTGGCAATGGTTGCTATGACATTCTTGCTGTACACTGTTGTACGGTTCATTCCTGCCCTCCGCTGCGCTCCGCTCTAATCTGCTAGATCCTGGGAAGGCCGTAAATATTGGTCCTGGCACGTTAGGTTGTGTTAGCCTTCGTTAGGCTTGGTTATGTTTGCTTTGATATGTTTGGATAGACGTGGCTTTCGTTGTATACACTCTTTTTCGGTGGATTTTGGCGCTCTACTGTACTCTACTATACTCTTCTCGAATCTGGGAAGGCTAGCAATAATTTTCGAGCACTTTATGTTCAGTCGGTCTACGATTGATTAGGTTTGGATAGGTTAGGTTAGCTTAGGTTACCTCTTACTTTTTTTTCGATACACCGCATTTTTGTGGGTTTCTGCAATCCACTGTGCTCTAATAAATTGTGTTTGTCTCTGGGGAGTTTTGCAATTGTGCTGTAGGCCCGTTAGGTTGAATTATATTCGTTTGGATGTGACACGTTAGGTTAAATTAGGATAGCATGTCTCTGAATTTTGTTCTATACACTGCTATTCGGTGGATATATGCGCTCTTGGTTGCTCTATTATACTTTTCTCTACTTTCGGGAGGCCAGCAATGGCTGCCGTGGCGGGATAGGCTGAGGTAGGTAACGTGTTGTTAGGACAGGTAAGGTTCGGTTCGGTTAGGATGGCTTTCACTTTTGTGCTAAACACAGATATTTAGTGAATTTTGCCCCTCTGCTGCGCTATAATATATTCTGCTTGACTCTGTGGCCGCAAATAATAGCGGTCGCAGCACGCTGGATTGCCATGGGCTACGATGAGTTCGGTAAAGTTTGGCTAGGTTTGGTTAGGATAGCATTGACTTTTGTGCTGTACATTGTTATTTGGTGGACTTCTGCGTTCCACACTCCTCGGATGTTTTCTGCTAGGCTCTGGGGAGGCCAGCAGTAGTGTCCTCTGCTCGTTAGGTTGATATCGGTTACTTTCAGCTTTGTTACGTTTGGTTGAGTTACGATAGGGTAACTTTGACTTTTGTCCTATACACTGCGATTGTATGGATTACAGCGCCCTACTCTCATGTAATATGCTCTGCACCGCTCTGGGCATTCCAGCAATAGATGGCCCGGCACGTTAGGTTGAGTTAGGTTACGTTTCGTTATGCTAGGTTCGGCTAGGTTAGGATTGGACAGCTTCGATTTTTGTGCTATACGCTGCTAGTCGGTGGATTTCGGCGCTATACATTGCTCTACTATCCTCTGCCCGACTGTCGGGGAGCCAGCCATATTTGCCGTAGCATGCCAGTTTGTGCTACGCTACGTTTGGATAGCTTATGCTAGTTTATGTCTGGCCAGGGTAGCTTGGACTTTCGTCCGATACACGGTTATTCTGTGGACTTCTGCTCTCAACTGTGCTCCACAATATTCTGCTTTGCCCTGCGGAGTCTAGCAATAGTGGTTTCCGCCCGTTATGTTGAGTAATGCTACATTTGGTTTGGTTATGTTAGTTTGAGCTAGGTTTGGTTAGCCTTGATTTTCTGCTGTACACAGCGATTATGTGGATATCTGTGCTCTTCTCTCCAACAATATGTTATGCTCGGCTCTGTGGAGACCAGCAATGGTGGTCACGGCGCGTTAGGTCTAGTTAGGTTACGTTCGGTGATGTTGCGATTTGTTTGGTTAGGTTAGGATATTATTGACTTCTGTGCTGTATAGTACAACGCGGCGGATTACTGCGCTCAACTGTGCTATACTATATTCTGCTACGCTCTCGGGAGTCCGATAATGGTGGTCGCGCCACGTTAGTTTGAGCCAGGTTACGTTCGCCTACGTTACGCTTGGTTTGGTTAGGATATGTCAGCTTTGACTTTTGTGGCATACGCTGCAATTCGGCGGATTTCTGCGCTCTACTGTGCTCTACTACACTCCGCATGGCCCTGGGGTTGCCAGCAATAGTGTCCGCTGCATGTTATAGTCTGTTATACTATGTTTAGCTAGGTAACGTTAATTTGGGTTAGGTATGCATAGCTTTGACTTTTCTGATACACGCCGCGGTTTCTTCGATTTCTTTGCGCTTCTTTCCCCTTATATGTTCTGCCCCACTATGGGGAGGGCAGGAGTAGTGGTCGCGCTACTTAAGGCAGTAATACATTACGTTTGGTTGTGTTGCGGTTGGTGAGATTAGGACAATATGCCTTTGACTTTTA
Source organism: Eufriesea mexicana (assembly GCF_001483705.2). NCBI lineage: Eukaryota > Metazoa > Arthropoda > Insecta > Hymenoptera > Apidae > Eufriesea > Eufriesea mexicana. Next base: position 87,985 of record NW_016909635.1, read on the forward strand.
CGCTGTACGATGCTAACCGCTGGATTTCTGACCTCGACTGCGCTCTAGTATGCTCTGCTTGGCTTTATGGTGGCCAGCAAGCGTATCCTCGGAACGTAAGTTTGAGTTCGGTTACGTCCAGTTGTGTTACGTTTGACTTGGTTAGGATAGGGCAGCTTCGACTTTTGAAATACACACTGCGATTCTATGGATTTCTGAGAGCTCCTCCCCACTAATATGTTCTGCTCGACTCTGGGGATGCCAGCAATTGTGTTCGAGGGACGTTACGTTGAGTAATGCTACGTTCTGTTACGATAAGTTTGGCTATGTTATAATTTGGTAGCTTCGACTTTTGCGCTTTACACTGTTTTTGGTGGATTTCTGCGCTCTGCTATGCTGTAGTTTATTCTGCTTGGCGCTGTGGAGGCCAGGAATGGTGGTCGGGGCACGATAAGTTGAGTTAGGCTACGTTTGATTGGGTTGTGTTATGTTACGTTTGGTTAGGATTGCTTCAACTCTTATGCTATACACTATTATTCGGCGTGTTCCTGTGATCCAGTGCGCTGTACTGTATTCTGCTTGGCTCTGTGGCGTCCCGGAGCGGTGGTCGCGGCACGATCTGTTGAGTTACGCTACGTTTGTTTACATTAGGTTAAGTAAGGTTATGATAGGATATCTTCGACTTTTGTGCTCTTCACTGCAATGCGGTGGATCTCTGCGAAATACTGTACTCCAGTATACTCTAATTGTCTCTGTGGAGGTCAGTAATATTTGTCTCGCTTGTTAGGTTGAGTTAGGTTACGTTTGGGTATGATACGCTTTGCTGGGTTAGGGCAGGCTACTCTGACTTTTGTGTTTCACAGTGCTCTTCGTTGGTTTCCTGCGATATACTGTGCTCTACCACATTCTGCACTGCTCCGGGCAGGCCAGGGGCAGTGGTCGCGGCACGTCATGTTGGGATATGCTGCGTTTGGTTGGGTTAAATTAGGACAGGTTTCGTTAGGGTATCTACGGCTTTTGTGCAATTCACTACAATGCGATAGATTTCTGCCCTCTACTGTGCTTTAGTACATTCTCCATGTCTCTCTCGTGGCCAGCAACGGTGGTCTCGTGGTGTTAGGTTGAGTTAAACCACGTTCGGGTATGTCACGCCAGGCTAGGTTTGGATAGGCTATTTAGTCTTTTGTGCTATTCGCTGCTGTTCGGTGGATTTCTCCGCTCTGATGTGCTCTATTATGCTCTGCCGCGTCCTGGGGTGGCCTGTAATAGTGGTCTCGGCAGGCCAGGTTGTGTTAGGCTACGTTTGGTTGATACGTTCAATGAGTTTAGAATATGATGGTATAGACTCTTGTGCTATGCACTGCTGTACGCGTATATCTGCGCCCTACAGCGTGCCATTATTTTCTGCTTGGCTGTGGGGCAGCCAGTTATAGTGGTCTCGGCACGTGAGGTTGGGTAAGGTTCCGTTTCGTCATGTCAGGTTTGGAAGGCCGGTTATGATTTCTTGCACCTTTGGACTGTAATCTGCTATTCGGTGAATTCTTGCGCTCTACATTGCTCTGATGTGGCATGTTCGACTCCGGGGATGCGGGCAATAGTGGTCGTGGCACGTCAGGGTTAGTTTGGTTACGTTTGGCTAGGTTAGGTTAGGTAATGTTCGGTAGGGATAGCTTTGCCTTTCGTACTACACGCTGTTACTCGGTGGATTTCTGCCCTCTACATTGCTCTACTATACTCTGCTCGACTCTGGGGAAGCGTGCAATAGTGGCCGCGACAAGTTAGCTTGGGTTATGTTACTTTTGGTTATGTTAGGCTATGTTAGGTTAGGATAAGTTTGGTTGGGATAGTTCTGCCTTTCGTGCTGTACAATGTTATTCGGTGGATTTCTGTGATCTTCTGTGCACTAATAAATTTTGCTCGTTTCTGCGGAGGTCGGGAGCAGTGGTCGCGGCACGTTAGGTTGACTTATTCGGCGCCTGGAATTGTTACGCATGGTGAGATTAGGATATGGAAGTCTGGACCTTTGTACTATACACTGCTATCCGCGGATTTCTGCGCTCTACTGCGCTGTAGTATCTCCAGCTTGTCTCTGGGGAGGCCAGCAATACTGCCATCGGGCCGTTAGGCTGAGTTATGCTACGTTCGGTTGTATTACATTTCGGAGGTTAGGAAAGGAGAGCATATACTTCTGTGCCATACACAGCTATCCGATGATTTCTGCGCTCTACTGTGTTCTAATACTTCCTGCTTGGCTCTGGGTTGGCCAGCGATTGCGATCTCGTCACGTTAAGTGGAGCTATGTTACGTACGGTTAGGTTATGTTATGACAAGCTCGGTCAGGTTATCCTTGACTTTCGTGCTATAGACTGCTATTCGGAGAATTTCTGCACTCGACCGTGCTCTACTATACTCTGCTTGATCCTTGGGAGCACAGCAATATTCGCGGCACGTTATGTTGTGTTAGGCTACGTTTGACTATGTTATGTTAGGTTATGTCTGGTTTGGGTGGCTTCAACTTTCGTGCTATACACTATTATACGGCGGGTTCCTGTGATCTACTGTGATCTACTGCATTCTGCTTGGATCTGTGGAGACCGGCATCAGTGGCCGTGGCACGCTCTCTTCAGATACCCTACGTTCGGTTTGGTTCGGCTAGGTCGAGCGATGTGATGTTATCTACGACATTTGAGCTGTTCACTGCATTGCGGTTGATTTCTGAACTCTACTGCGCTCTAGTACATTCGGATTTTCTCTGTGGAAGGCAGCAATCTTGGGCTCGTCATGTTTGGCTGAGTTTGGCTACGTTCGGATATGTTACGTTCAACTAGATTAGGATAAGCAACTGTGAATTTTGTGCTATACACTGCAATGCGGTGGACTTCAGCACTCTGCTGTGCTCCAGTATTCTCTGCTTGGCTCTGGTCGGGCCAACAATACTGCTCCCGGCACGTTGGGTTGAGCTATGCTAAATTGGGTTATCTTACGTTTGGGAGGTTAGGATAGGATGGCTTAGACTCTTGCGCTATAAACTCCTATCCGCGCATTCCAGCGCTCCTCTTTGTTCTAATAACTAATGCTTGGGCATGTGGATGCCAGCAATAGTGTCCTCGACGCAATAGGTTGAGCTGAGCAACATTCACTTATGTCACGTTTGGTTATATAAGGACAGGGCAGCTTCGACTATTGCGCTATACGCTGCCATTCGGTGGATTTCTGCGCTCTACTTTGCTCTAATCCATTCTGCTTGTTTCTCGGGAGGCCAGCAATAGACGTCTCGGCTCGATATCATTAGCTATTCTACTCTCGGTTAGGTTGTGATAGGTCAGGTTAGGTGAAGGTGTCTCTGACTTTTGTGCTATACACTGCTGTTCTGCCGATATCTGTGCACTGCATTGCTCTACCAATTTCTGCTTATCTCTGGGGTGGCCAGCAATAGCGGCGGTGGCACGTTTGATTCATTTAGGTTGCGTTCGGTTTTACTAAGCTTTGTTATATTAGGCTAGGGTAGCTATGACTGTTGTGCTGTACACTGCTATTCGGTGGAATTCTGCGCTCTGCTGTGATCTAATATTCCATGCTTTACTCTGGGAAATCCAGCAATGGTGCTCGCGGCACATTAAATTGTGTTAGGCTTCGTTTGGCTAGGTTGGTGTATGCCATGTTAGGTTATGATGTCTTTGACTTTTGTTGTTTGCACTACAGTGCGACGGATTTCCGAGCTCTCCAGTGTTCTAGTATATTCTGCTTTGATCCCTGGAGGTCAGCAACGATTGTGTAGGCACTCTAGGTCTATTTATCCTACATTTGGTTTGGTTATGTTAGGCCTAGTTAGGTTAGGATATCTTTGACCTTTGAGCTACACATTGCTATTCGGTGGGTTTCTGCGGTCTACATTGCTTTCCTATACTCTACCCGCCTAGGCAGAGGGCAGTAGTAGTGGTCTCGGCGAGTTAGGTCGCGTACTGTTTCGTTCGATACTGCTATTATTGGCTAGGTTAGGCGAGGAGAGCTTTGACTTTTATGGTGTACGCAGCTATATGGTGGCTTCTGCGCTCTACAGAGCTTTAGTATTTTCTGCTTGGCTCTGGCGATGTCAGCAACACTAGTCAAGGACGTTAAGTTGAGATATGACACCGTCGGTTTTGTTACGTTTCGTTGGGTTAGGCTATGGTAGCTTTGACCTTTATGCTATACACTGCCACTCAGTGGATTTCTGCGCTCTACTGCTGTCATACATGCTGTGATTTGCTCTGGGGTGGACAGAAACGGTGGCAGCGGCACGACAGTTTTTGATATGTTACGTTTGGTTATGTTAAGTATATCTTGGTGAGGTTAAGATATCTTTGACCTTTCTGCTTCTCATTGCCATTCTATGGACTTGTGTGCTCTACACTCCCCTAATATGTTTTGTTTGGCAGTGGGGATCCCAGCTATAGTGGACACGGCTCGGTAGGTTTAGTTAGTTTAGCTTTCGCTTTGTTAGGTTAAGTTAGGTCAGGATTTCCTGGACTTCTGTGCTATACACTCCTATGTGGCGGCTTTCGGTGCTCCACTGTGCTCAGTATGTTCTGGTTGTCGCTGGGGAAGCCAACAACGGTGGTCTTGACTCGTTAGTTTAAGTTACGTTGCATCCGCTTATATTACATTTGGATAAGTTATTTCAGGATGGAATTGACTTTGTGCTATGGACTGCCATTCGGATGACTTCCACCCTCTACATTGCCCTACTTCACCCTGCTCCTCTCTGGGCAGGCCCGTAGAAGTGGTCTGGGAACGTTAGGCTTAGTTATGCTACGCTTGGCTTGTTTACGCTTTCTTGGGTAATGAATGGATAGCTTTGGCTCTCGTGGTATGAACACCTATTCGGTGGAATTCTGCATTCCGCTGTGGTCTACTATATTCTGCTTGGACCCGGAGAGTCCATCAATAGCGCCGAGGCTCGCCGTGTTGTGTTAGGCTACGTTCGTTTCGGTCATATTTATCTGGGTTAGCTTTGGATGGCTTTAACCTTTCTGCTATACACTGCGATCCTATGGATTTCTGCGCTATACCCACCTCTAATATGTTCTGCATGGCTCTGTGGGGGGCAGCGACAGAGGTCTCGGCGCGTTAGGATGGGCCATGTTACGTTTCCTTACGTTACGTTTGGTTGGGTTAGGATAGGATTGTTTTGACTATTGTGCTACACACTGCTATAAGGTGGACTTTTGCGCTCTACCGTGCTCTAATATGTTCTGCCTGGCTCCGTGGAGGCCAGCAACTGCGGTCCCGTCAAGTCAGTTTGAGTTATGGTACGCTTGGTTAAGTTAGGGCAGGCAAGGTTTGGTTCGCCTTGCTTTGACCTTTGTGCTATACGATGCTATTCGGTCGATGTCTGCGAACTGCCTTGCTCTACTCGTATTTGCTAGACTCTGGTGAGGCCTGCAATGGCGGTCGTGTGACGTTCGGTCAAGCTACGCCACGTTTGGTTTTACTGTGTTTTGTTATGTTAGGCTAGGGTAGTTATGACTCTTGCTCTGTACTTTGCAATTCGGTCGATTTCTGCACCCTACTGTGATCCAATATTCCATACTTTGCTCTCGGAATTCTAGACGTTGTGATCGCGACGCGTTATGTTGCGTTAGGAAGCGTTCACTGGGGAAGGTTTTTTGGGTTAGGTTAGGTTATCTTTGACCTTTTTCCTTTGCACAACATTGCGGCGGCTTCCTGAGCTCTATTGTGCTCTAGTATATCCTGCTATGTACTGGGGATGCCAGGAACTGTTGTCTCGGCACGTTAGGTTCATTTAGGCTACGTGTGGTTAGGTCACATTTGTTTGGGTTAGGTCCAGATTGCTTTAACTTTCGTGGTGTAGACTGCTGTTCAGTGGACTTCTGTGCAATGCTGTGCCCTATTATGTACTGCTCCGCTCGGCGGAGGACAGCAATAGTGGTCCCGGCAGGTTAGGTTGATATAGGTAACGTTTGGTTATGTTACGTTTTGTTAGGTTAGAGCAAGGTAGCTTCGACTTCTATGCTATCCATCGCTATTCGCTGGATTTCAGCGCTCTGCATTGCCCTAATATGCTTTGCTTGGATCTGGGGACTAAAGCTGTAGTACTCTCGGCACGTTACTTTCAGTTAGGCTACGTACGGTGGGTTAGGTTAGGGCAGGTTAGGATGGGATTGTTTAGACTTGTGTGTTATACACTGCTATTTGCATCCGTTTGCCTCCGTGGACGCCAGGAATATTTCTCTCGGCACGTTTGTTTATATTACGTTAGCATGGGTTAGATTTGGATATCTTTGACCTTTCTGCTGTACACTACCACCCTATTGACTACTGCACTCCTTTCTCCCCCAGTATACACTGCTTGGCGATGGGGAGGCCAGCAATATTGGTCTTGGTATGTTAGGTTGTGTTAGGTTACGCGTAGTTGTGTTACGTTTGGTTAGGTTAGTATAGCATGACATCGACTTTAGCGCTATACACAGCTGTTTGGTGGATTTTTGCGCTCCTCGTTGCTCTACTTTTCTTTACTGGTCTCTGGGGAGTCCAGCAATGGCGGTCATGGCACGGTAGGTTTGGTTAGGTTGCGTTAGGTTAGGCCTTGTTAGGATATGTTTGGGCAGTGTGGCTTTGACTTTTGTGCTGTACACTGCTGTTCAGTGAAATTCTGCGCTCTACTGTGGTCTAGTATGTTCCGCATTGCTCACAGGATGTCAGCAACAGTGGTCTTGGCGCGTTAGGTTGGGCTAGGTTACGTTTGGTCTTACAATGTTTGGTCACGCTAGGCTAGGGTCGCTATGACTGTTGTGCTGAACACTGCTGTACGGTTGCCTTCTGCGCTCTACATTGGTCTAATGTTCCATGCCTTGCTCTGGAAATGCCAGAAATAGTGGCCGCGGCGCGTTAGGTTTCGTTAGGTAATGTTTGGTTGGGAAGGTTTTTCTGTGCTAGGTTAGGATATCCTTGACTTTTGTGCGTTGCATTTCAGTGCGGCAGATTTCTGTGCTCTAATGTGCTCTAGTACATTCTTCTATGCTCTGGGGCTGTCAGCAACAGTGGTCTCGGCACGTTAGGAACAGTTTGGCTGCGTACGGTTATGTCCTATTTGTTTGGGTTAGGTCCAGGTTGATATGACTTTCGTGGTATAGACTGCTGTTCGGTGGACTTCTGCGCTTTACTGTGCTCTATTTTTTTCTGCTTGATTCTGCGGAGGTCAGCAGTAGTGGTCGCGGCACGCTGGGATAGGTTATATTACGCATGGCTACGTTAGGTTACGCTGTGTTAGGTCACTATAGCTGTGACTTTTGTGCTACACGCTGCTATTCTACGGACTTCTGCGCTCTACTGTGCGCTATCGCACTCTGCTTGCCTCCGTGGACGCCATGAACAGTGCGCTCGATACGTTCGGTTATGTTATGTTACTATGGGTTAGATTTGGATATGTTTGACCTTTCTGCTGTACACATCCATTCTATTGACTACTGCACACCCTTCTCCTCCGACGTGTTTTGCATGGTGATGGGTAGGCTAGCAACATTTTTCTAGGCACGTTAGGTTGTGCTACGCTACGTTTGGCTGTGTTACGTTTGGTTAGGTTAGTATAGGATTCCTTCGATATTAACGATATACACAGCTATTCGGTGGATTTCTGCGCTCTTCGTTGCTCTACTTATCTTTACTGGACTCTGGGGTGGCCAGCAATGTCGGTCATGGCACGGTAGGTTAAGTCAGGTTACGTTAGGTTAGGCCTTGTTAGGATGTGTTTAGTCATTGTGGCTTTGACTTTTGTGCTGTACACTGCTATTCAGTGAAATTCTGCGCTCTACTGTGCTCTAGTATGTTCTGCATTGCTCTCGGGGGCCAGTAATAGTTGTCTCCGCGCTTATGGTTGAGATAGGTTACGCGTTTGGTTTGGTTACGTTAGAATGGGTTAGATTTGGGTGGCTTTGCCTTTTCAGGTACACACGGCGATCATATGGATTCCTGCGCTCGACTCTCCTTTAATATATCCCGCTTCGCTCTAAGGAGGGCAGCAATAGATTTCTCGTCATGTTAAGAAGGGTCAGATTACATTACGTTTGGTTAGAGTAGGACAGGGTAGCCTTGACTTTTGTGCTATGCACTGCTATACTCTGGACTTCTGCGCTCTACTGTGCTCAAATCTGTTCTGGTTGTCTCCGGGGAGGACAGCAATGGTGGTCTCAGCACGCTGAGCTCTGTTTCGGTACGCTTGGCTTGGCTAAGTTATGATAGGTTTGGTTAGCATATCTTTGACTTTTGTGCTATACACCCCTATTCGTTCTATATCTGTGCACTACATTGCTCTACTAGCCTCTGCTTGTCCCTGAGGGGCCAGCAATATGGTTCGTGGTAAGTTTGATTGGGTTATGTTACGTTTCGTTAGGTAATGTTGGGTTAAGTTCTGATGGAATTGCTTTAATTTCTGTGCTATACCCTGCTATTCGGACGAAACCTGCGCTCTGCGTTGCTCTACTAGCATTCGCATGTCTTTGTGGCAGCCAACAATCGTGACCGTGGCACTATTGGCTGAGTTACATTGCGTTTGGTTGGGAAAGGTTTAGTTAGGTTTGTATAGGATAGCTTCCACTTTTGTGCTATACATTGCTGTTCGGGGGATATGGGCGTTCTACTGTGTTCTAGCATGCTCTCTTTGGCGCTGGGGATGCCGGCAATTGTGACCTCGGCACGTTAGTTTTAGGTAAGCTGCGTTTGCTTAGGTTGCGATTGGATATGTCAGGACATGATAGCTATGTCCTTTGTGCAGCACACAGCTATACGGTGCATTTCTGCGCTCTACTGTGATCTAATACTCACTGCTTTGCTATGGGAATTCCAGAAATAGTCCCGCGGAGCGATAGGCTGTGTTGGTTTACGTTAAGTTTGTTTGGGTTAGGTCGGGATATCACCGACTTTCGTGCTACACACTGCCTTTCTATGGATCTCCTCGCTCTAGTCTCCAATAATACGCACTGCTTGGCGATGGGGAGCCCAGTAATTGTTGGCTAGGCACGTTAGGTTGGTATTGGTTACGTTTGATTACGTTAGGTTAGATCAGATTATGTTAGGATATATTTTACTTTTCTGCTTTACACTCCAATGCGGCGGAGTTCTGCGCTCTATTGTGCTCCAGTGTATTCTGTATGGCTCTGGGGACGTCAGCAATAGTGGGTTAGGCACCTTGGGATTAATTATGTTCCGTTCGGTTATGTTAAGTTTGGTTAGGTTAGGACAGGATAACCTTGACTTTTGCGAGGTACGCTGCTATTCGGTGAATTTCTGCGCTCTTCATTGCTCTGCTATATAATGCTTGACTCTGAGGCTACCAGCAATATCGGTCGCGGCACGTTAGGAGGGTTCGTGATACGTTTTGTTACGTTACGTTTGGACAGGTTAGGAAAGGATAGCTTTGGCTTTTGTGCTATATGCTGCCATTAAGTGGATTTCTGCACACTACTGTCCTATAATATGCTCTGCTTAGCTGTGGGGAGGCCAGCAATATTGATCTCGGCGCATTAGTTTGAGTTATGCTGCGAATGGTTAGGCTACGTTTGGTTAGGTTTGGGAAGGATAGCTTTGACTTTTGCGCCGTACACTGCGATTCGGAGGGTTTCTGCGGGTTATTGTGTTCTAATACTCCCTGCTTGGCGCCGTGGATGCCAGCAATGGTGGTCTCGGCACCATAGGTTAAGTTAGGGTTCGTTTGGCGAGGTTAGCCTATGTCAGGTTAAGTTAGAATATCTTCGACCTTTGTGCTTTGCACTTCAGTGCGGCGGATTTCTGCGCTCACATATGCTCTATCATATGCGCGACAGCAGTCGCGGCACGTTAAGTTGTGCAATGTTACATTTGGTGAGGTATTGTTAGTTTGGGTTACGTCCGAAAATCATTGTCATTTCTGCCATACACTCTGACACTATGGATTTCTGAGAACTACTATCCTGTACCACGTTCTCCTCGGCTCTGCTTGGTTCAGCAATGGCATCCTCGGCATGTTAGGTAGTGTTCGGCTACGTTCGGTTGTGCAATGCTTGTCTTGGTGAGGACACGGTAGTTTTAACTTTTGTGCTATACACTGCAATCCTATGGACGTGTGTGCTCTATTCTCCCCTAATACATTCTGCCTTGCTCTGGGGATTGCAGCAATAGATGCCTCGGCATGTTATGTTGGGCTAGGCTACGTTCGGTTACGACACGTTTGGTTTGGTTAGGGCAGGGAAGCCTCGATATTCGTGCCATACATTGTTTTTCGGCGGATTTCTGCGCTTTACTCCACTCTACCATATTCTGTTTGGTCCTGGGTAGGGCAGTAATAGTGTTCGCTTCACGGCATATTGTGTTAGGCTACGTTCGGTTACGTTAGTATGGTTCAGGTTAGGATAGCTTCGACTTTTCAGCTATACTCTGCAATTCTATGGATTTCTGCCCTCTACTCTCCTCCATTATTTTCTTCTCGGTTCCGGAAAGGCCAGAAATAGTGGCCCCGGTTACGTCAGGTTGAGTTAGGTTACTTTCCGCCACGTTACGTTTGGTTCGGTGAGGAAAGGACATTTAGACTTCTTTGACTTACACTGCTGTTCGGTGCATTCCTATTGCTCTAGTACTTTCTGCTCGGCACTGTGGAGACGAGAAATAGCGTTCGCGGATCGATAGGCTGGGTTAGGTTACGTTTGGCTATGTTAGGATTTGTTAAGCTAGGATTGGGTATCTTTGACTTTTCTGCTACACGCAGCTAGCCGGTGCATTTCTGCGCTCCACTGTACTCTAGTCTCTTCTGCGTGACTCTGGCAAGGCCAGAAATAGTGACCTCGGCACGTTAGGTGGAGCTCGGTCACCTTTGGTTTGGTGAGGTATTGGTAAGTTCTGTAGTGATAGCACTGACTTTCATGCTGGGCACAGTTTTCCGGGGGGGGGGGGTCCTGCGTTCTACCGTGCTGTGCAACATTCTGCTTGTCCCTGGGGCGGTCAGCAAAGGAGGCCGCGGCACGTAACGTTGAGCTGGGCTACGTTTGGTTACGTTATATTAGTTTAGGCTAGCTTCGTGTGGCTTTGACTTTTCTAATAAGCACTGCGATTCTACGCGTTCCTGCGCTCAACATTGCTCTAATATGCTCTGCTTGACTCTGGCGACGCTAGTAATAGTGGTCTCGGCAAGTTAGGTTGTGTCATGTTACGTTTGGTTTCGTTACGTTTGGTTACGTTAGGGCGGGGTAGGTTAGGATTGATCAGGATAGCTTAGACTTTCGTTCTTTATACTATTATTCGGTGCCATTCTGCACTCTACTGTCCCCTACCATAGTCTGCTTGGCCCTGACGAGGCCAGCAATAGTTGTCACGGCATGTAAGTTTGAGTTATGTTACGCTCGGTTACGTTTCATTTGGTAAGGTTAGGATAGGATATGGTCGACTTTCGTACTATACATTGCTCTTTGGTGGCTTTCCGCGCTCTATTGTGCTCCCCTCTACTCTTCTCGACTCTGCGGGGGCCAGGAATAGAGCTCGTGCAACGGTAGGTTCTGTTAGTACGCGTTGGGTATTGATACCCTTGGTTAGGTTAGGATAGGATAGCCCTGACTTTTGTCCTATTCACAGCAGTGCTGTGGATTTCTCCGCTCTGCATTGTTCCATTGCACTCCTCTCGACTCTCCGGATGCCAGCAGTAGTGGACGTCGCACGTAAGGTTGAGTTAGGTTACGTTTGGTTAGGTTATGTTAGTTTGGGATAGGTTAGTATTGCTTTGACTTTCGTGATATAGACTGTTGCTCCGTGGTCTCCTGCGCTCTAGTTTGCTCTAGAATGTTCTGCTTGCCTCTCGGGTGGTCAGCAATGGTGGTCGTGGCACGTTATTCTCTGTTAGCTTACGCTTGGATAGGTTATGGTTAGCTAGGTTTGGTGAGAATTGCTCCGACTTTCGTGCTATACCTTCTTATTCGGTGATCCGCGCCCTCTACTGTGCTCTGCTCTAATCTGCTTGGCCCGTGAAGGCCAGCAATAGTGGCCGCGGCACGTTAGGTTTTGCTTGGTAAGGTTTGTTTACGTTATGTTAGCATGTGTTAAGCATGTATAGCTTCGTCATTTCTGTTGTACACCGTCATTCTGCTGACTCCTGCGATCCAATCTCCTCTGTCATGTTCTACTTGGAAATGGAGACGCCAGCAAAAGTGGTCTCGACACGTTAGGTTGCTTCAAGGTACGTTTGTGTAGATTCAGTTAGTATGGGGTAGGTTCGGAGAGCCTTGACTAACGAGGTATACACTGATATTCGGTGAATTTCTACGCTCTACTGTCCTCTACTATACTCTACCTGACTCTGGGGAAGAAAATAATAGTGGTGGCAGCGCGTTAGGCTTAGATACGTTAGTTTGGTTATGTACGGTATGGTTAGGTTAGGACGCGGTTGCTTTGACTTTTGTGCTATGCACTGACATTTTATGTACTTCTGCGTTACACACTCCTCTAATATGTCTCGCTTGGCGATGGAGAGGCCAGAAATGGTGTTTTAGGCACGTTGGGTTCGATTAGCTTACGTTTGGCAATGTTATGTCTTGTTAGGTTAGGATAGGATAACATTGACTTTTGCGCTATACTCTGCTATTCGGTGGATTCCTTCCCCATAAATTGCTCTACTATGCACTGCTCGACTCTGGGGAGGCCAGCAGATGTGGCCGCTGCGCGACAGGATGAGTTATGCTACGTTTGGTAACGTTACGATTGGTTAGGTTAGGGGACGATGGATTTGACCTTTACGATACACACCGCTATTCGATGGATTCCTGCGATCCCGTGTGGTCTGGTATGTTCAACTTTGCTCTGGGAGGCCAGCTACAGTTGTCTCGGCACCTTATTCTGAGTTAGGCTACGTTCGTTAAGGTTAGGTTTGGTCAGGCTAGGTTAGGCTTTCTTTGACCGTTGTGCTTTTCAATGCAACGCCACGCACTTCAGTGACCAACTGTGCTCTGGTATATTCGGCTTAGCTCTGGAAAGGGCAGAAATAGCGGCGTAGGTGCAAGCGCAGGAATTCAATGTATAGCAGTGTGTGGCACGAATGTGAAAGCTACCATATCATTACCTACTAAAACGTTACGTAGCCTAACGTAACCTAGCTCCTCCTATCGTTCCACGGCTAGTACTGCCCGCCACCACAGAGCCAAGCAGAGCGTAATACAGGAGAATGGAGAACAGAAATCCATAGGGTCTCTGTGTATAGTAGAAAATTCAAAACCATGCAAAGATAACACAGACTATCGTAACCTAAGCAAACGTATCCTATCTCATCCTATCATGTTGAGACCACTGTTACTGGAATCCCCAGAGACAAGCAGAACATACCACAGCACAGTGGAGCTTAGAAATCTACCGAATAGCAGCGCATACCACGAAAGTCAAATCTATCCCAACCTAACATAGTCTGCCATAACGCAACCAAACGTAACCTAACAAAGCCTAACGGGCCGGGACTCCTATTACTGGCCTCCCCAGAGTCGGGCAGAGTATGGTAGAGCAACGTGGAGGGTAGAAATCCGCCTAGTAGCAGTGAAAATCACGAAAGTCAAAGCTATCCTATCCTTCCCTATCCAAACGTAGTAGGACCGGACACAACCTAACTTAGCCAAACGAGCCGAGACCACAATTCCCGACATCCACAGAGACAAGCAGAATATACTAGAGCACAGTGGAACTCTGAAATCTGCCGCAATGAAGTGTAAAGAAGAAAAGTAAAAGATGTCCTAACCTAACCTGACCTATCCTGATAAATCCAAAGGTAACCAATTCCAAACTAACGCGCCTAGCTCACAATTACTGGCCTCTCCATAGCCAAGTAGGGCATATTAAGGGACAGTCGAACGCAGAGGTCCATAGAACGGCAGTGCATATTGCGAAAGTCCAGGATATCCCCGCATAACCCAACCAAACGGAACCTACCCGAACGTAGCCTAACTGAACCTAACGAGCCGCGGCCACTATTTCCGGTATAGCCAGAGCAAAGGAGGGAACATTAGACCACAGTAGAGCGCAGAAATTCACCGAATAGCAGAGTACAGCACAGAAGTCGAAGCCATCCTAACGGAACCTCACCTAACCTATCCAGACCAGGCGTTAACTAACTCAGGCTACCGTGCCAAGGCAGACATTGCTGGCCTACGCAGAGTAGAATAGAGTATAGCAGAGCGGAGAAGAACGCAGAAACTCACCGAATAGCGGTGTACAGCACAAAAGTCAGAGTCAACCTGTCCTAACCTGTCCAAACGCGACACAGCCAAACGTAACTTAACTAAACCCGACGTGCCTACACCACCGTTGCAGGCGTCTCCATCGTCAAGCAGCACATGTTAGAGGAGAACGGAGCGCAGAAGCCAATATAATGCCAGTGTACAGCACAAAAGTCAAAGCTATCCTATCCTAACCGTAACAGACGTAACATAAACGGGCGTAACGTGACCAAATCTGACGAGACACGACCGCTATTTGTAGCCTCGCGAGAACTGAGCAGAGTATAGCACAGCAATGTAGAACGCCGGAGTAATCGGTATGGCAGTGTACAGCACGAAAGTCAAAGCTATCTTAACCTAACCCAGGAAGAGCATAACTTAACCAAACGTAACCTAACCCAGCCTAACTTGCCGAGACCAAGATAGCTGGCATCCGAGAGCCAACCAGAGCATATTATAGCACAGTGTAGCGCAGAAGGTCACCGACTAGCATTATAGAGCACAAAAGTAAATGCTATCCTCTTCTACCGTAACCAAATGTAACACAACCAAGCGTAACATAAATAAACGCACGTGCCGCGACCATTATTGCTGCCCTCCCATTGGTCGAGCGGAGTAGAGTAGAGCAATATAGAGTGTAGAAATACGCCGGATAGCAGTGTGTAACGCAAGGGTCACAGCCATTCTCTCCTAACCTATCTAAGCGTTATATAACCGAAAGCAACATAACATAACATAACGTGCCGAGACTACGATTGCTGGAATACCCGCAGCCAAGCAGAATATACTGGGGCACGGCAGAGCGCAGAAGGCCTCCAAAGAGCAACGAATAGCACAAGTGTCAAAGATACCCTAACCTTACCTGACCTAACCTAACCTTACCAAAAGTAGAATGACTAAACCCAACGAGACGAGGCTACTATTGCTGGCCACCCCGGTACCAAGCAGAACGAATCAGAGCGCAGTAGAGCGCAGAAATCCACCGAATAGCAGTGTATACCACGAAAATCGAAGCTATGCAATCCTAATCCAGACTAATGTAGCCTAACCAAATGTAGCCAAAATCGATCTAACGTGCCGAGAAAACTATTGCAGGTATCCATGGAGCCGAGCAGGGCAGGGTAGAGCGCACAAATCCTCTGAATAGCAGTGTATATCACAAAGTAAATGCTATCCTCCCCCAAACCTAACATAACAATACCGGTCCAAACGTAGCACAACACAATCTTTCGTCACAAGACCACTATTGCTGTCCTTGACAGAGTCGAGCAGAGTGCGGTAGAGCAACGTAGAGCGCAGAAATCTTCCGAATAGCAGTGTACAGCGCAAAAGTCAAATCTATCAAGTCCTAACCTAATCAAGCATAACATAACCAAGCGCTATATATGCAAGACTAACGTGCCGCGGCAACTATTGCTGAACACCCCAGGACCAAGCAGAATATACCAGAGCGCAGTGGACTACAGAAATCCGCGGCGTTGCAGTGTAAAGGGCAAAGTCAAAAATCTCCAAACCTATCTCGACCTAACCTAACCAGACCAAACGTAGCACAACACTACATAACGTGCCGGGACCACTATTGCTGTCTTTCCCAGAGGCTTGCTGAACATAACAGATCACGGTGCCGCTCAGAAATCCACCGAATAGCAGTGTATACCACAAAAGTCTACACCATCCCATCCTTACTTAACCCCACGTAATAAAACCAAAGGTAACCTAACCTAACGGAAGGTGCCAAGCCCACTACTTCTGGAATCCCGGAGCAAAGCAGGCCAAACTAGGGCGCAGTAGAGCGCCGGAAGCCACCAAATAGCAGCGAATAGCACAAACGTCATGGATACCCTAACCTTACTTGGCCCAACGTGTACCAACCAAGCGTAGACTAACCATACCCGACCAGCCGAGTCCACTATTCCTGGCCTCCACATCGCGAAGCAGAACATTTTAAAGGGGAGTAGAGCGCAGGAGTCCAAGGAATGGCAATGTACAGCGGAGAAGTCAAAGCTATTCTGACCTAACCCAGAAGAGGCCTAACCTAACCAAACATAGCCTAACTCAGCCTATCGTGCCGAGACTACTATTGCTGGCATCCTTGTGCCAACTAGAGCATATTATAGCACAGTATAGCGCAGAAGTCCATTATATTGCAGTACATAGCACAAAAGTCAAATGTATCGTGACCAAACCAGACCTAACCTAACCCAACCGAACGTAAGATAACCCAAACTAACTTACCGCGACCAATATTGTTGGCGCCGCAGAGACAAGCAGAATATGATAGAGCAAAGTAGAGCACAGAAATCCAAAGGATATCAGTGTAGGGCACAAGGGTCTGTGCTACCATATCCCAACCGATCCTAACCTAACACAGTCATACGTAATCTGACTCAAACTAACGTGCCGCGACCAGTATTGCTAGCCTCCACACTGTCAAGCAGAACACATTAGAGGAGAGTAGAGCGCAGAAGTCCATGGAACCGCAGTGCACAGCATTATAGTCGAAACTACCATATCCTAATATGGCCAAGCGTAACGTACCCGAACGCAGCTTAACACAACACGACGTGCCGAGACCACACTTGCCTGCCTCCACAGAGTAAAGCAGGGTATACCAGAGCAAAGTAGACAGCAATAATCCACCGCGTTGCAGTATGTAGCACAAAAGTCCAAGGTATCCTGATCTAACCTGTCCTATCCTAGCCAAGCCATGCGTAACGTAGCTTAACATATGGTGCGGTGAATAATATTTCTGGACTCCCCAGAGACAAGCAGTGCACAATAGAGGAGAGTAGATCGCAGAAGCCCATATAATCGCAGCGTATAGCAAAATAGTCGAAGCTGGCCGAAACTAACTAGAGCTAACGCAACCTATCCAGACGTACCTTATGACAACTTATCGTGCCGAGACCACTATTACTGGCTTCCGAA
Source organism: Eufriesea mexicana (assembly GCF_001483705.2). Classification (NCBI taxonomy): domain Eukaryota; kingdom Metazoa; phylum Arthropoda; class Insecta; order Hymenoptera; family Apidae; genus Eufriesea; species Eufriesea mexicana. The sequence continues at coordinate 105,108 of NW_016909635.1, forward strand.
AAGCAACGCAGACAATACCAGGGTACAGTAGATTGTCGGAATCTAGCGTTTACCAGTGTATAACACGAAATCCAAATCTATCCTAGTCTAACACAAGCTAACGTAACGTAACCTAACCTAACGCAGCATAACTCAAACTAACGGGCCGGGGACACTGTTGCTGACCTCCCAACACCACGCAGAATATACGAAAGCACCGTAGAGCGCAGATGTCCACCGAATAGGAGAGGATAGCACAAAAGCCAAAGCCATTGTAACCAAACTTAGCCTAACAGAACATAGCCCAACGTAACTTAAGTCAACCAAACGTGCCACGAATTGATGGACTGCCAGAGGCAAGCAGACGCAAGCAGAGCACTGCTCAGCGCAGATGTCCACCCAGCAGCAGTGTGTAGGATAGAAGTCAAAGCAAACCGAACCCAACTTAACCGAACGTAAACCAACCAGACGTAACTCATCTCAGCCAAACGTACCGCGTCAGCTACAGCTGGCCTCTCTAGATTCAAGCAGACGCTAGTAGAGTAATGCTGCGCCCAGATATCGGCCGGATAGCAGCAGATAGCACAAAAGTAAAAGCTATCTTATCCAAACATATCCTAACCTAGCATATCCAAGCGTAACGTATCCTAACCTAGCGTGCCGAGGTCACAATGGCTGGCCTCCCCAGAGCCAAGCAGAATATATTTAGCACAGTAGAGGACAGAATCCAACGTATAGCAGTGTACATCACGGAAGTCAAATGTATCCTATCCATACCTAACCAAACGTAACGTAGCCAAACGTAACCAAACCCTTCCTAACGTGCCGACGCCTCTATTACTGCCATCCTCAGATACAAGCAGAACGAATTAGAGGAGAGGAGAGCGCAGGTGTCCATATAATCCCAGTGCATTGCACAATTGTCTAAGCTACCCTATCCTGACATAGCCAAACGTAACATAGCCGAAGGTAGATTAACACAAACTGGCGCTCCAAGGCCACTCTTGCTGGCCTCACCAGAGCCAAGCAAAACATACTAGAGCACAGTAGAGCGCAGAAGTCCACCGAGCAGCAGTTTACATCACGAAAGTCGAAGAATTCCAAACCAGACCCAAACTAACATGACCTTACCAAACGTAGCCTAACTCAAACTAACGTTCCGGGGCCACTATTACAGGACACCCCTGAGTCGAGTGGAGTATGGCAGAGCATCGTTGAGAGTAGAAATCCGCCAACATGAAGTGAACAGCACAGAAGTCATAGATATCCTCACCAAGCTTTTCCTAACCTGACCAAACCAGATGCGGCCTAACTCAGCGTAATGTGCCTATACCACTACTGCTGTCCCTGCCAGAGCCAACCTGATCGTATTAGAGCACGGAAGAGTGCTGAAACCCGCACAAAGCAGTGTGCAGCGCAAAGCACATACCTCGCCCCTCCTAACCTAACCAATCGTGGCGTAACCAAACGTAACGATGATCCAACAAACCTAACGCAACCACTATTGCTGGCCACCCCAGAGCCAAGCGGAACATATTAGAGGAGGGTATAGTGCAGAAATCTATGGAATCGCAGTGTATAGCAGAAAAGTCAAAGCCATCCGGGCATAACCAAGGTAAATGCAACCGAACAGAGCGAAGCCTAACTCAACATAGCGAGCCGCGACAGACGTTGCTGCACGCCCCAGGGCCAAGCAGAATACAGTAGAGCACAGCAGAGCGCAGAAATCCAGGGAAATGCAGTGTACACCAAGAAAGTCTAAGCTACCCTAGCCTAACACAAACGAACCTAACCTAGCCAAACGTAGCCTAGCACAAACTAATGTGACGAGACCACTAGGGCGTAGAAACCCACCGAAGAGAAGTGAGTAGCAAAAAAGTCAAGAAAAACGTGGCCAAATCTAACCTAACCTAACAAAACCGAACGTAACATAACACAACTTAACGTGCCCAGAAAACTACTGCTGACCTCCCAAGAGCCAATCACAATATACTACAGGACAGTGGACTACAAATATCCGCGTCGTTGCAGTGTAAAGCACAAAGTCAGAAATACCCTAGCCATACCTGGCATAGCCTAACCTAACCAATCGTACACTATCTAAACCTAACGTGACCATACCACAATTGCTAGCCACCCAAGTTCCAAGCGGAACACACTAGGGTACAGTAGAGCGCAGATATCCACCGAATAGCAATGCATACCGCGAAAGTCAAAGCTATGCAAACAGAACCCAAACTAATATGACCTAACCGAACGTAGCCTTGACCAATCAAACGCGGCGAGACCGCCATTGCTGGCAGCCCCAGAGCTAATCAGAGCATATTAGTCCACAGTATAGCGCTGAAGCTCACCTAATAGCAATCTATAGCACAAAAGTCAATGTTATTTTCTCCTACCCTAACCAAACGTAACATAACCAAACGTAGCATAGATCCAACTAGCGCGCCGCACCAACTGCTTCTGGCCACATCAGAGTCGAGCAGAGGATATTAGGGCAATATGGAGGATGGAAATCCTCCGAAAAGCTGTGTATAGCACGAAAATCAAAGATACCCAAACCAAACCTGACCTAACCTAATCTAACGAAACGTAGCGTAACTGAACGTAATGCGCCGATACGGCCACTTCTTGCCTTCCCAGAGCAAAGCTGAACATTTTGGAGCACAGCAGAGTGCCGAAATCTGCCGAATGGCAGTGTATAGCACATGGCAACGGCTTGCCCCACCTAACCTAACCAAAGGTAACATACCTCTACCTGACGTGACGCGTCCACCGCTGCAGGCTTCCCCAGAGCAAAGTGGTACATATTATCCGAGAGTAGAGAGCAGAAACCCATGGAATTGCTGCGTATAGCAGAAAATTCGAAGGTACCCAGGCCGAGCAATAGTTAACGTAACCAAACCAAACGTTTCCTATCACAACCTAACTTGGCTGGACCGCTATTACTTGCCTACCCAGGGCCGAGCAGAGCATACTAGAGCACAGTAGGGCGCAGACATCCACCGCATTGCAGTGCACAGGGCAAAAGTCTAACGTCTCGTGACCAAACCTAACCTAACATTACCCAACCGAACGTAACATAACCCAACCTATCTTCCCGCAACCAATATTGCCAGCTCCCCATACACAGGCGGAATATGATAGAGTAGTGTAAGGCACAGAGGTCCAATGAATATCACTGTTGGGCACAAAAGTCAAAGCTATCCTATGATACCCCAACCCAACCTAACATACCCACAAGTAATATTTCTCAACCTAGACTGCCGCGACCAGTACTGCTCGCTCCCAGAACAAATCAGAGTATACCAGAGCACAGTAGAAGGCAGAAGTGCGATGCACTGCAGAGTAAAGCGCAAAAGCCACAGGTACACCCACCTAACCCGACCTAACCATACCCAGCCAAACGTAGCCTAACTCAACGTAACGTGCCGATACCACTATTACTGGACTCCACAGAGTAAAGGAGAACATACGGAGGAAGAGTAGAGCGCAGATATCCTCCGAATTTCAGTGTACAGCGCAGAAGTTAAAAATGGCCTATCCTAACTCAAGCGTACCTATTCTAAGCATGCGTAACCTATCTCTATATAACACGAAGCGGCCACAGTTTCGGTTCTCCCCAGTGAAAAGCAGAGCATATTAGGTCACAGTAGAGCTCAGGAATCCACCGAATATCAGTGTATAGCACATACGTCAAAGCTGTCCTAGCCTAATCTAACCGAACCTTGCATACCCAAACGCAACCTAACTCCGCCGAACCGCCCTATACCGCAATTCCTGACATCCCCAGAGCCAAGCAGAATATACTAAAGCACAGCGAATCACAGAAATCCGCGGCGTTGCAGCGTAAAGCACAAATGTAGGGATAACCTAACATAACCTGACCAGCCATAATACATGCAAACGTAGCACAACACAGCCTAAAGCGCGGAGAACACTATTGTTGTCTTTCCCGGAGCCAAGCTGAACGTATAAGATTACAGCGTAGCGCAGAATTCCAGTGAATAGCTGTATGTGTCACAAAAGTCATAGACGTCCTGGCCTAACACAACCAAACATAAGATAACCAAACGTAACCTAACCCGACCAACCGTGCCTTGACCACTATCGATGACTTCCAAAGAGCCAACCAGAATATACTAGAGCACAGTAGAGCGCAGAAATCCGCCGCACTGCAGTGTATAGCACAAAAGTAAAGTTATCCTCCCCTTGCTTAACCAAACGTTACCTAGCCAAACGCAGCCTAACTAAATCTATCGTGCCGGGACCACAATTGCTGGACTGCACAACGTCAAGCGGGGCATCCTCGAGCACAGAAGGTCGCAGAAATCGTTCGAATAGCAGTGTATAGCAGACAAGTCTAAGCTATCCTAACAAAGCTTAACCAAGCCAAACCTTGCAAAACAAAGCATAACACAACGTAACGTGCCGAGAGCACTATTCCTGGCATTCACAGAGACAAGCGGAGTACGATAGAGCAGGGAAGAGTTCAGAAGACCATGGAATAGCAATGTGTAGGACGAAAGCCAAAGCTATCCCAATCTAACACAACGTATCCTAGCCTAACCGGACGTAATGTAACTCAGCCTAACGTGCCGCGACCAGCATTGCCGGCCTCCAGAGCGCCAAGCAGAGCATATTACAGGAGGGTTGAGCGCTTGAAGTCCATAGAATAGCAGTGCCCAGCATAAAAGCATATGTTATCCTATCCTAACCTAACCATCGTAGCGTAACCAAACGAAACCTAACTTATCCTAACGTGCCGAGACCACTATTTGTCATCTCGCCATACCCAAGCAGTATATACCAGAGCTCAGTAGAGCGCAGAAAGCAACCAAATTGCAGTGTATATCACAAAAGTCAAGGATATCCTGACCTAACCTTGCCTAACCTAACCTAAGCGAATGTAGAGTGACTTAATATAACGAGCCAAGACCCCTATTTGTGACCTCCCCAGAGCAAAGCAGAACATATCAGGGCACAGTAGAGCGCAGATATCCACCGAATAGCGGGGTATAAAACAAAATTCAAAGCCATCCCAGCAAAACGTGGCCTAACCCAAGCTAACCAAACGTAGGCTAACTGAAACTATTGTGACACGGCCGCTATTGCTGGAATCGGTAGAGTCGAGCAGAGGTAAACAGAGCAATGAAGAGCGCAGAAATCCGCCGAATAGAAGCGCACAGAACAAAAGCCAAATTACCCTATCCTAACCTATATGAACCTAATCTAACAAAACGGAACATAGCACAAACTAACGTGCCGCAACCATTATTGCTGGCCTCCACAGTGCCATGCAGAACGTATTAGTGAAGAGCAGGGAGCAGAAATCCCTAGAATCCCAGTGTATAGCATGAAAGTCGTACCTACTCTAACCAAGCATATCCTAACCTAACCTAACCAAACGTATCCTATCTCTACCTATCGTGCCGAGACCAATATTCCTGACCGCCCCAGAGTCGAGCAGAGTATTGTAGAGCAACGCAGATCGTAAAAATCCACCGAATAGCAGTGTACGGCCAAATGTCAAATCTACCTAGATCTAGCCCAAACTAACTTCTCGTAGCCAACTGAAGCATGACCCAACCTATCGTACCACGGCCGCTGTCGCTTGCCTCTCCAGAGTCGAACAGGGCGTAGTAGTGAAAAGAAGAGCGCAGAAATCCACCGAATAGCAGTGTACAGCGCAAAAGTCAAAGTTATCGAATCCTAGCCTATCCAAAAGTAACGTAACCAAACGTAACCTAACACTACCTAGCGTGCCGAGACATACATTGCTGGCCTCCTCAGAGCGTAGCGGAACAAATTAGAGCACAGTAGAGCGCAGAAATCAGCCGCAATGGAGTGTGAAGCAAAAAAGTAGGAGATATCCTAACATAACCTGACCAGTCCCAATTCAACTAAACGCATCCAAGCCAAACTTATCGTACCATGCCAGCTACTGCTGGACTCAACACCGCCAAGCAGGCCATATTAGTGTACAGTAGAGCGCAGAGCTACGGAGAATGGCAGTGTGTAGCACGAAAGGCAAACATATCCCAACATAGCCCAAACAAACCTAACCTAACAAAACGTAACATAACTCAACCTAACGCGCCGCGGTCACTGATTCTAGCTTCCCCAGAGGGAAGCAGTACTAAAGCACACCAGAGTGTAGAAGTCCACCGCATAACAGTGTACACCACGAAAATCGAATCTATCCATACCTACCACCAAATGTACTTAATGTAACCAAACGTAGCCTATCTCAGGCTAACGGGCCGAGACAACTATCACTGGCCTCCCCAGGGATGAGCAGGGTACGGTAGAGCAATGAAGAGCGCAGAGATCCACTGAACAGCAGTGTATAGCATAAAAGTCAAAGCAATCGTATCCAAACCTAAACATGCCTTACCTAACCAAACGTAACATAGCTCAAACGAACGTGCCACGACCACTGTTGGTGGTCTCCCCAGAGATATGATGATGGTAGTAGAACAAGGCCGAGAGCAGACTACGTCCGTATAGCATTGTAGAGCACCAAATTCGAAACCATGCCAACCAAACTTAGCCTTACCTCACCTAGCCGAACGTAACATAACTGAAATTATCGCGCCGCGGCCACTATTTCTGGCCTCCCCAGAGTCAAGGAGAACACATTTGAGCACAGGGGATTGCAGAAATCCACCGTAAAGCAGTTTCTAGCACAAATGTCGAAGCTACCCTGCCCTAAACTAACCAAGCGTAACCTAACACATCCGAACGGACCGAGACGTATATTGCTGCCCTCTTCAGGGGCAAGCAGAACATATTAGAGGAGAGTAGAGCGCAGAAATCCACCGAATAACAGTGTATAGCACAATAACCAAATTCGACCAATCCTAACCTAACCAATCGTAACATAAGCGGAAGTATCGTAACAAAACCAGACGTGCCACGGGAGCTACTACTGGCCACGAGAGCGTTAAGCAGAGTGCAGCAGAGCAGTGTCGAATGCTGATATCGTACCAATAGCAGAGTAAAGCAAAAAAGTAGGAGGTGTCCTAAACTAACCTGGCCTAACCTAGCATAATCAAACGTAACCAATCACAACATTACATGCCTAGCTCACACTTGCAAGACTCCCCATTGCCTAGCAGGGTATGTTGGAAGGGACTAGACCGAAGAGGTCCACAGCATGGCAGTGTATATCACGAATGACGAAGATATCCTAGCATAACCCAAACAAACCTAATCTCACCAGACGAAGCCTAACCCAACCTAACGCGTCCCAGCCACTTCTTCCAGGATACACAGACGAAAGCAGGGAATATCAAATCACAGTAAATTGCAGAAATCCACCGTATGGCAATATAGAGCGCAAAAGTGAAAACTATCCATTCGAGGCACAACCAAGCGTAACCTAACCTAACACAGCCTAACTCAACCTAAATTGCCGAGGCCACAATTGCTGGCCTCCCCAGCGCCAGTCAGAGCATATTAGAGCACAGCAGAGCGCAGAAAACCACCGAATACCAGTGTAGAACGTAAAAGCCGTAACCAACCTTACCAAACATAGCCAAACCTAACCTAACCAAACGTAACGTAGCTAAACCAAGCGTGCCACGACAACCATTACTGGCAAACCAAGAGACAAACGGATGCTAGAAGAGCAATGCAGAGGGCAGGTACCCTCCGAACAGCAGTATATAGCACAGAGGTCAGAGCCACCATAACCCAACCTAACCCAACCTATGCTAATCAAGCGTAACATGACTCAACCAAACTTGCCACGACCGATATTGCTGATCTTCCTAGACACAAGCAAATGCCAGTAGAGCAATGCAGTGCACAGGTATCGACCCAATAGCAGTGTATAGCACAATAGTCAAAGCCAACATATCCGAACGTATCCAAACCTAAGCTAACCAGACGTATCCTAACTCAACCCGTCGTGCCACGGCTGCTATTGCTGGCCACGTCTGGGCCATGCAGAATATATTAGGGGAGGGTAGGGCGCAGAAATCCAGAGAATTACAGTGCACAGCAGAAAAGTCAAAGCTATCCGGACTTAACCCAAACTAACTTGAACTGGTCTAACGTAGCAGAAATAAACATGATGTGCCACGACCACATTTCCTCGCACACCGAGTGTCGGGCAGAGTATAGTAGAGCATTCTGGACCGCAGAAGTCTGCCGAATAGCAGTGTAGAGCACAAAAGTCAAAGCTATCCTATCCTGACCTTAATAATCGTAACATAACCAAACGTTACTTAACACAACCGAAATTGCCTACACCACCATTGGTCACCTGCCCAGAGCCAAGCAAAATATACTAGAGCACAGTAGAGCGCAGAGAGTCACCAAATAGCAGTGCACAGCACAAAAGCTAAAGCTACCCTAACCTAATCCAACCAAACCTAACCTAACCATACGTAATGAATCTCTACCTAACGTTCCACGACCAGTATTCTTGGCATACGCAGAGTCAACCTGAGCATAATGGAGGAGAGCAGAGCGCGGAAATCCATAGAATCGCAGTGTATAGCGGAAAAGTCGAAGCTACCCGAACCTATGCGTGGCCAACGTAACCTAACCAAACTTATCCTATCTCAACCTATCGTGCCGAGACCACTATTACCGGCTTCCCGATAGCCGAGCATAGCACACTAGGCCACTGTAGGGCTTCGAAGTCTACCGAAAAGTAGCATATACCATGAATGTCAAATTTATCGAGACCTAACACAAACCAACACAACACAACCGAACACAACCTAACTCAACCTAACATGCCTACACCACTATTTTTGACCTCCCAAGCGCCAAGCAGAATGCACTACAGCCCAGTAGAGCGAAGGTAAGTGCCGCATTGAAGTGTAAAGCAGAAGAGTATAAGATAACCTAACATAACCTGGCCTAACATAACCCAACCAAACGCAACACTACCCAACCCAACGAGCCTAGTTAACTAAAGCTGGTCTCCCTTTGCCACGCATGGCATATTAGAGGAAAGTAGTACGCAGTGGTCCACAGAACGGAAGTGTACAGTACGAAAGTCAAGGATGACCCCACATCACCCATACAAACCTAATCTGAACAGAAGTAGCCTGACCCAACCTCTCGTGCAGCGGATTCTATTTCTGGAATTCTCAGAGGAAGGCGGGGAATATTATATCGCAGTAGAGCGCAGAAATCCACCGAATAGCAGTGTGCTGCACAAAAGTAACATATTAGAGGAAAGTAGTACTCAGTGGTCCACAGAACGGAAGTGTACAGTACGAAAGTCAAGGATAACCCCACATCACCCATACAAACCTAATCTGAACAGAAGTAGCCTGACCCAACCTATCGTGCAGCGGATTCTATTTCTGGAATTCTCAGAGGAAGGCGGGGAATATTATATCGCAGTAGAGCGCAGAAATCCACCGAATAGCAGTGTGCTGCACAAAAGTCGAAGTTAGAATCTCCTAAGCCTGTACACACGTAGCGCAAACGAACCTAAGCAAACTCAAAGTAACCAGCCTACACCACTATTGCTGTCCTCCCCAGAGCGAAGCAGGATATAATAGAGCACAGGAGAGCGCGGATATCCGCCGCACTGGAGTGCAAGGCACAAAGGTCAGAGATGTCCTAACCTAACCAGACGAATACTTACCTAGCCAAACGAAGCCGAACTCCACTTAGCGTGCCGATACAGCTACTGCTGTCATCCCCAGCGCCAAGGAGAGCATATCAGAGCATAGCGGGGCGCACAAATCCGCCGAATAGCAGTGTATACCGCAAAAGTCAAAGCTATCCTGTCCTAACATTACAATAAGTAACATATGCATACGTAACGTAACAAAAACTGACGTGACACGACAGCTATTGCTGTCTTCGCGAAAGCTAAGCAGAGAATAGCAGAGTAACGCAGAACGCTGAAATCGTGCGAGTAGCAGAGTTTACCACAGAAGTGAAAGCTATCCTAACAAAGCCTAACCAAGCCTAATCGATCGAAACATAGCATAACACAACGTAACGTGCCGAGAGCACTATTCCTGGCGTCCACAGAGCCAAGCGGAGTACGGCAGAGCACAGAAGAGCGCAGAAGCCCATAGAATAGCAGTGTGTAGAAGAACACACTACGAAAGACAAAGCTATCCCAAACTAACACAACGTACCCTAGCCTAACCAAACGTAATATGACCCAACCTAACGTGCAGTGACCTCCATCGCCGGCCCCCGAGCGCAAAGCAGAGCATATTAGAGGTGAGTTGAGCGCTCAGGTCCATACAATGGCAGTGCACAGCCCGAAAGTTAATAATATCCTAACCTACCCCAAAAGAAACTAACCAGACCAAACGTAACATAATACCAATCGCGCCGCGGCCACAATTTGTGGCACTCCCAGATCAAAGCATGGGATATTAGTTCGCAGTACAGCGCAGAAATGTACCGAATATCAGCGTATAGCACAAAAGTCTAAGCTATCCTATCCTAAACTAACCAAACGTGTCGTAACCAAACGATACATAGCTTATCCTAGCGTACCGAGACCACCATTTGTGGCCCCTCCAGACCCAAGCAGAATATAATGGAGCAGAGTACATCGCAGAAAGCCACAAAATTGCAGTGTATAGGCCAAAAGTCGAATATACCCTGACATAACCTGACCCAATCTAACCAAACCGAGCGTAGAGTACGTTAACTTAACGAGCCGAGACCCCTATTGGCTGCCTCCCCAGAGCCAAACAGAGCATATGACCGCACAGTAGAGCACAGATATCCACCGAATAGCGGTGTATGGCACAAAAGTCGAAGACATCCTAGACAAACATGGCTTAACCCAAGCTATCCAAACGCAAGCTAACACAACCTATCGTAACTCGACCGATATTGCTGGTTTCTGCACAGTCGAGAAGTAGTTAATAGAGCAATGAAGAGCGCATAAACCCGCCCAATGGCGGTGTAGAGCACAAAAGTCAAGGTTACCCTACCCTAACCTATCCATACGTAATCCAACCAAATATTGGAAGAGAGTAGGGAGCAGAAGTCCATAGAATCGCAGTGCATAGCACAAAAATCGAAGCTACACTTTCCTGACGAGGCCAAGCATAACACAGCCTTTCGTGCCATATGTCAGCCAAACGCGCCGGGACCTCCCTTACTTGACTCCACAGAGCGTTGCAGAATATACTACAGCGAAGTAGAGCGCAGAAGTCCACAGAAAACGGTCTACACCATGAAAGTGAAAGCATTTCTTACCTAAGCCAAACTAACGTAACCTCAGCAAACGTAGCCTGACTCAACATAACGTGCCCAGACCGCTATTGCTGACATCCCCAGAGCGAAGAGGAGTATACTGGAGGACAATGGAGCGCAGAAATCCGCCGAAATGGAGTGTAAAGCAGAAAAATCGAAGATATGCTAACGTAACTACATAAAAAAGTAACCTACGCAAACGTAGCATCCTTGAACCTAACGTGCCGAGTCCAATACTGCAGGCCTCACCGGCGCAAAACAGAGCACATTAGGGCACAGTGGAGGGCAGGAATCCAACGAATGGCAGTGTATATTACGAAAGTAAGAGCGATCCTAACCAAACATAGCCAAACCGAACCTAACCGAACGTAACATAACTCAACCTATCGTGCCTCGACCGCTACTGGAGGCCTCCTGAGTATCAAGCAGAATATACTAGAACAATGTACGGCGCTGAAATCCACCGAATATTAGTGTATAGAGCAAAAGTTAAAGCTATCCTTCCCTAACAAAGCCAATAGTAACGTAACCGAACGTAGCCTGACACAAAGTAACATGCCGAGACCACTATTTCTGTCCTGCCCAAAGCGAAGCCGGGCAAATTAGAGCGCCGTAGAGCGCAAATCTCCTACGCGTTGCAGTGTATAGCACAAGAGTCAAAACTATCCCGTCCTAAACGAACGAAACGCAATATAACCAATCGTAATATAACTCAGCCAAACGTGCCGCGACCACTATTGCTGGACTCAACAGGGACAAGCAGAATAAACCAGAGCACAGTAGATAGCGGATAAGCAACAAATAGTAGTGTATAGCGCAAAAGTCAAAGATATCCTAACCTATCCTAGTCTAGCCTAACATAACCAAACGAGGAATAGCTATGCCTGACGAGCCGAGACTTCTATTGCTGGCCTCGCCATTGTCGAGCAGAGCATAATAGAGCAATGAAGAGCGCTGGAATCTTCTGAATTGCAGTGTATAACACAAAAGTCAAAGTTATCCTGCCCCAAATTAATCAAACGTAACATAACTCAAACTAACGTACCTACACCGCAATTGCTGACCTCCGCAAGGCCAAGCAGAGTATACTAGTGTACAGTAGGCAGCTGAAATCCGCCGCATCGAAGAGTAAAGGCAGAAGTAAGAGATACTCGAGCATAACCTGACCAAGCCTAACGAAGCCAAACGTAACCAATCCAAAACTAACGTGCTTACACCACCGCTGCTGGCCTCCCCATCACCAAGCTGAGCATATTAGCGGAGAGTAGGGCGCAGAAGCCTTGGTTGGCACTGTGGAGGCCAGCGATAGTGGTCGCGGCACGTTAGGTTTCGTTAAGTTACATTCGGTTGCGCTAGGTTTGGCTAGGTTTCGTCAGGATATCTTTGACTTTTGGGCTATGCACTCCTATTCGGATGACTTCTGCGCTCGACGGGGCTCTTATATATTCTGCTTGACCCTGGTGTGGTCAGCAGTACTGGTCGCGGTACGCTAGGTTGGGTTAAGCTACGTTTGTTTGGGTTATGTTTGCTTGGGGTATATTAGGATTGCTACCACTTTTGTGGTATACACCGCGATACTATGGACTTCTGCGTTCTACTGCACTCCAATATTTTCTGCTCGAACATGGGGAGGACACCAGTTGTGGCCTCGGCACCTTAGTTTTGGTGATAATACGTTTGGTTAGGTTAGGTTAGCTTGGGTAGAGACAGGATAGCTTTGACTTTCGTGGTCTACACAGTCTTCGGTTGATTTCTACTCTGCAATGTATTCTACTGTATCTTGGTTGCACCTGACTGGTCCAGCAATAGCGGCGGAGAGGCGTAAAGTCTGAGATATGTTACGTCCGGCCATGTTAGGTTTGTTTGTGTTAGGTTAGTATATCTTTGGTTTTTGTGCTGTACATTGCAATGCGGTGGATTTCTGCGCTTTACAGCGCTCTGGTATGTTCCGCTTGTCCCTGGGGAGGCCATAAGTACTGGTCGCGGCAGGTTTGGTTTAGTTAGAATACGTGTGGTTGGGATATGTAACGTTTTGTCTGGTTGGGATCTCTTTGGCTTTTGTGTCCATCACAGCTATTCTGCGGTCTTCTGCGCTCTATGGTTCTCTATCATATTGTGCTTGTCCCAGGGGAAGCCGGCTAAAGTGGTCGCGGCACGATAGGCTTAGCTACTCCACTTTTGTCTATGTTAAGTTATGTCCGGTTAGGTCAAGATATCTTTGACTTTTGTGCTATACATTGCTATTTGGCGGCTTTCTGCGTTCTACCGTGCTCGACTATACTCTGCTCGACTGTGGGCGGGCCAGTGGAAGTGGTTTCAGCACGTTAGGTGAAGTTACGTTGTGCTTGGTAATATCACGTTTGGATAGGTTAGGATACGATAGATTTGACTTTTGACCTATACACTGCTATTCGGTGGATTTCAGCAATCTACGATGCTGTACTATACTCTGCTAGAATCTCGGGAGTCCAGCAATTGTGGTCGCGGCCGGTTAAGTTGAGTTAACCTATGTTCGGATATGTTCCGTTAGTTTGTATTAGGTATGGGTCGCTCGGACTTTTCCGATATATTGGGGGATTCTATGGATTTGTGCGTTCTGCTATTCACTTACGAGTTCTAGTTGGCTCTGGAGAGGCCAGCAATCGAGGCCGCGGCACGTTAATTTGTGTTATGCTACGATTGGCTTGGTTAGGAGGTGACAGCTACGGCTTTTGTGCCATACACTGCTATTCGGTGGATTTCAGAGCTCTACAGTGCTCTAGCTTGCTCAGCTTCGCGCTGGATAGGCCAGCAATAGTGGTCTCGGCACGTTGGGTTTAGTTATGTCGCGTTCGAGTATTATAGGTTAGGCCAAGCTTGGCCGGGCAGCTTCTACTTTTGTGTTATTCGCTGCTAATCTGTGCATTTCTGCACTCCACTGTGCTCTAATACGCTCTTAATTTCTCTGGGAAGGCCAGCAATGTCAGTTTCGGCTCGTTACGCTGAGTTATGTTACATTTGCTTGGCTTGGTTAGGTTAGGTTTGGTTTGGATAACTTGGACCGTTGTGCTGTACACAGCTTTTCGGTCGATACCTGCGCTCTGCGATGCTCTACTGTCATCTGCTTGTCTCTGGGAAGGCCATCGACGGCGGCTGTGGCACGTTCGGTTGAGACAGGTTACGTTTGGTTATGCCAGGTTTGACTAAGTTTGGTTAGGATAGCATATACTATTGCTTTATGCGCTGCCACTCTGCGCATTTATGCACGCTACTGTACTATAGTATGCTCTGTTCGGCGCTGGGCTGGCCAGCAATAGAGGTCTCGGTACGTAAGGTTGAGTTATACCTCGTTCGGCTAGGTTAGGCTTTATCAGGTTAGGTCAGGATATCTTTGACTTTCCAAATTTACACTTCAATACGTCGGATTTCTACGCTCTACTGTGCTCTAATACGCTCTGCCTGGCACTGTGGATGCCAGCAACGGTGGCTTCGGCACGTTAGTGTGTGTTAGGTTACGTTTGGTTATGTTAGGTTTGTTTGGATCCGGTTTGGATAGGTTTGATTTTTCTGCTGTACCCTGAGATCATGTGGATATTGGCAATCTCCTCTCCTCTAATATATTCTGCTCGACTCTGGGGAGGCCAGCAATATTGATCGCTGCATGATAGGTTGAGTAATGTTACGTTTGGCTATGTGTCGATTGGTTAGGTTTGGAGAGCATGTCTTTAACCTTTGTCCTGTACGCTATTGCTTGGTAGATTCCTGCGCTCTACTCTCCTCTAGAATGTTCAGCTTGGCTATGGGGAGGGCAACAATTGTGGCCTCGGCACGTCAGGCTGAGATATGCTGTGTTTGGCTACGTTACGTTTGGTTCGTTTAGGTCAGGGTAGCTCAGACTTTTACGTTAGACACTGCTCTTCGGTGGATCTCTGCGATCTACATTGCTCTGCTATACTCTGCTCGACTCTCGGGAGGCCAGCAAAAGTGATCTCGGCACGTCAGGAAAAGTTAAAACACGTTAGGATACGTTAGGTTACGTTGAGTTAGGTTAGGGTGGCTTCGCCCTTTGTGCTACACACTGCTATTCTATGGACCTCTGCGCTGTACTGTGTTACCACGATCTTCTTGTGTCTGGGGTATCCAAAAATAGTGGCCTCGGCTGGTTAGGTTGAGTCATGTTACGCTTGTTTGGGCTAGGTTTTGTCAGTTTTGGTCGATATAGCTTTGACTTTTGTGCCATACACTGCTATTTGGTGGATTTCTGCGCTCTACTGTTCCATAGCTTATTCTACTTGACTCTGGGGAGGTCAGCAATAGTGGTCTAGGCACGTTAGGTTGAGTTATGTTACGTACGGTTATGTTGCGTTAGGTTAGGTTAGGATAGATAATGTATAATTTTGTGCAATACACAGCCATACAGTGGATTCCTGCGATCTTCGTTGCTCCACTATACTCTGCTCAACCCTGTCGAGACCAGCAATATCGGTCGTGCACGATGTGCTCCATTAGGCTACGTTTGTTTAGCTTAGCTTTGTTTACGTTTGGTTAGGATGGATTTGGCTTTTGTGCTATACACTGGTGTTCGGTAGACGTCTGCGCTCCACTGTGCTCTAATATGGTCTGCTTGGTACTGGGGAGGACAGCAATAGATACCTCCGGTCGTTGGGTTTTGCTATTCAACTTTCGGTTAGGCTCAGGTACGTCAGGTTTGGTTAGGGTATCTTTGACTCTTGTGGTATACATATATGTTTTGTATCTGCGCTTTACTTTGCTCTAGTATATTCTGCTTGGCTCTGGGGAGGCCTGCAAATGTCGTCTCGGCACGTTAGGCTATGTTATGTTGGGTCTGTTTGTATTATGTTAGGATATGTTTGGATTGGATAGCTTTGACTTTTGTCCCATACACTGTTATTCGGTTGATTTTTACGCCCTACATTGCTCTTCTGTACTCTGCTAGACCCTGGGGAGGCCAGTAGTAGTGACCGAGGCTCGTCTGGTTCAGTTAGGTTACGTATTGTCATGTTACGATTGATCAGGTTTGGAGAGTATAACATTGACTGTACGCTATACCCTGCTAATCGGTGAATTCCTGCGCTCTGTAATGCTCGAACATGCTCTGCTTTGAACTGAGAGTGCCGGAAACAGTGGTCGCGACACGTTAGGATGTGTTAGATAACGTTGGCATCGGTTAGGTTATGTCAGGTTAGGTTAGTGTGTCCTTGACTTTTTTACTCAACACTGCCATTCTGTTGACTTCTGGGCTCTACTGAATTCTGCTATACCCCGCTCGACCCTGGGGAAGGCAGTGATTGTGTTCTCGGCAAATTAGGTTTAGATATGGTACGTTTGGGAATGTTACGTTCGGTTACGGTAGATGGTAGCTTTGACTTCTGTGATCTACACTGAAAAGCGGTGAATTTCTGCGCTCTACTGTGCTGTAGTAGGTTCTGCTTGTCTCTGTGGACGCCAGCTATACTGGTCATGACACGTTAGGTTTTGCTATGTTACGTTGGGATATGTTAGGTTAGGTTAGGTTTGGTCAGGTTTGGTCAGGTTATCCTTGACTTTTGCGCTGTACACTGCTATTCGATGGATTTTTTCGCTCTACATTGCTGTACTATATTCTGCAGGACTATGGGGATGCCAATAATAGTGGCCGCGACACTTTAGGAAATGTTAGATTACGTTTGATTAGGTTTAGTCTGTTTGGTTCCGGTTTTGGTATCTTTTACTTTTCTGCTCTTCCATACGATATTGTGGATTTCGGCACACTCGTCCCCTATAGGATGCTCTGCTTGGCTCTGGTGAGGCCAGTAATAGCGGTCGCGACACGTCATGTTATGTTATGTGTCATTTGGGTATCTTACGATTGGTCACGTTAGGAGAGGCTAGCTTTGACTTTTGGGCTAAACACGGCTATTAGGTAGATTTTTGCGCTCTACTACGCACTCCCTTTTTCAACCTGGCGCTGCGGAAGCCTGCAATATTTGTCTCGGCACGATAGGTTATGTTATGTTGCGCTTGGTTGTATTACGTTGGTATAGATTTGGAAGGGACGACTTTCACATTTATGCCACACACTGCCATTCGGTGGATTCCTGCGCTCCACATTGCTATACTATGCTGCACTAGACTCTGCGATGCCCAGTAGTAGTGGTTGCGACACTCTGGGTAGGGTTATGTTACGTTTAGCAATGTTAAGATTTGTTACGTAAGTAGAGGATAGTATTGACATTTGCGCCGCACATTGCTATTCGTTGGATTTCTGCGCTCTACATTGCTCTACTATACCCTGCTCGACACAGTGGAGGACAGCAATAGCGGTCTCGCCCTGTTAGCTTGTGATACGGAACTCTTGGTTAGTTTATGTTAGCTACGGTTTGGTTCGTATAGCTTCTCCTTTTCTGCTATACACTGCGATTCTATGGATTACTGAGCTCTACTATCCTGTATTATGCTCTGCTTCGCCCTTTGGAGGCCAGCAATACTGGTTGCGGCACGTTAGGTTGAGATAGATTGCGTTTGGCCGAGTTAGGTTACCTTGGCGTTGGTCAGGGTAGCTACGACTTTTGTGCTCATCACTGCTATCCTATGGACTTCTGTGCTCTAGCATATTCTGCTTGTCTCTGGGGACGCCAGTAGTAGCGGTCGTGTCACGTTAGGTTTTGTTAAGTTGCGTACGACTAGGTTAGGTTAGGTACGGTTTGGACAGGTTTTCCTTGGCTTTTGTGTTACACACTGAACTTCTGTGAATTTCTGTGCTGCACATTGCTCTAACATACACTGCTCGACTCAGTGGTGGCCACCAGCAGCGGTCGTGACGCGATAGGTGGAGTTAGGTTTCGTTCGGTTAGGCTAGGTTGGGCTAGGTTTGGTTATCATGGCTTCGAATTTTGAGCTATACAGTTGTATTAGACGTATTTCTACGCTCTACTGTGCTCTAATACGCTGTGCTTGGCTCCGTGGAGGCCTGCAATAGTGGCATCGGCATGATAGGCTGAGTTATGCTGCGTTTGGTTATGTTACGTTTGGTTATGTTACGTTTGGTTACGTTAGGATAGGATTTCCTTTAATTTTGTGCTGTAAACTGCTTTTCCGCGTATTTCTGCGCTCTGCATTGCTCCACTATACGCTACTGGACTCCCGGGAGGCCAGCAATACTAGTATCGGCGCCTTATGTTTAATTAGGCTATTTTCGGCTAGGTTAGGTTAGGACAGGTTGGGTTAGGCAATCTTCCACTTTTGTGCTGTACCCTGCAATGCAGTGTGTTACTGCGCTCCACTCTTCTCTAGTACATTGTGCTTGTCTCTGCGGATGGCAGCAATATCGGTCTCGGCACGTCAGGATGAGTTACGTTGCGTTTCGTTACGTTGCCTTTGGTCAGGTCGGGATACGATAGCTTTGACTCTTGTGCTGTGCTCTGCTATACGGTTGATTTCTGCACCCTACTGTGCGCTTATATGTTCTGCTTCGCTCTCGGGATGCCAGCAACAGTGGTCGCGGCACGTCACTTTGCGTTATGTTTCGTTTGGCTATGTTGCGGTTTGCTATGTTATGTAAGGATGGCTTTAACTTTGCGCTGTACACTGCTATTCGGTGGATTTCTGCGATACACATTGCTCTACTATACTATTCTCGACACTCGGGAGGCCAGCAATGTCGGTCGTGGCACGTTAGGTTGAGTTCGTTTACGTTTGGTTATGTTGGGTTGGGTTAAGTTTTGTTAGGATCGCTTTGACTTTCGTGCTATGCACCGATTTTCTGTTGATTCCTGCCATCCACTGTGCTCTACTGTAATGTGCTTGGGCCTGTGGAGGCCAGTAATTGTGGTCGCGTAGTTATCATGGCTTCGAATTTTGAGCTATACAGTTGTATTAGACGTATTTCTACGCTCTACTGTGCTCTAATACGCTGTGCTTGGCTCCGTGGAGGCCTGCAATAGTGGCATCGGCATGATAGGCTGAGTTATGCTGCGTTTGGTTATGTTACGTTTGGTTATGTTACGTTTGGTTACGTTAGGATAGGATTTCCTTTAATTTTGTGCTGTAAACTGCTTTTCCGCGTATTTCTGCGCTCTGCATTGCTCCACTATACGCTACTGGACTCCCGGGAGGCCAGCAATACTAGTATCGGCGCCTTATGTTTAATTAGGCTATTTTCGGCTAGGTTAGGTTAGGACAGGTTGGGTTAGGCAATCTTCCACTTTTGTGCTGTACCCTGCAATGCAGTGTGTTACTGCGCTCCACTCTTCTCTAGTACATTGTGCTTGTCTCTGCGGATGGCAGCAATATCGGTCTCGGCACGTCAGGATGAGTTACGTTGCGTTTCGTTACGTTGCCTTTGGTCAGGTCGGGATACGATAGCTTTGACTCTTGTGCTGTGCTCTGCTATACGGTTGATTTCTGCACCCTACTGTGCGCTTATATGTTCTGCTTCGCTCTCGGGATGCCAGCAACAGTGGTCGCGGCACGTCACTTTGCGTTATGTTTCGTTTGGCTATGTTGCGGTTTGCTATGTTATGTAAGGATGGCTTTAACTTTGCGCTGTACACTGCTATTCGGTGGATTTCTGCGATACACATTGCTCTACTATACTATTCTCGACACTCGGGAGGCCAGCAATGTCGGTCGTGGCACGTTAGGTTGAGTTCGTTTACGTTTGGTTATGTTGGGTTGGGTTAAGTTTTGTTAGGATCGCTTTGACTTTCGTGCTATGCACCGATTTTCTGTTGATTCCTGCCATCCACTGTGCTCTACTGTAATGTGCTTGGGCCTGTGGAGGCCAGTAATTGTGGTCGCGTCACGTTATTTTCGGTTATGATACGTTCGGCTAGGTTGTGTTTGGGTAGGCTAGGATAGTACACCATTGACTTTTGTGCCATACACTGCTATCCGGTGAATTTCTGCGCCCGACATTGCTCTGCTATATTCTGCCCGACCATGGGGAGGCAGCAAGTATGGTCTCTGCACGTCAGGTTTAGTTAGGCTACGTAGAGTTATACTATGTTTGTCCGGGTCTGGTGAGGATAGCTCTGGCTCACTTACTATAGACTGTTGCTCGGTGGATTTCTGCGCTCCATTGTGCTCTAGTATAATCTGCTTTGCCCTGGGGAGGGCAGCAGTTGTGGTCTAGGCACGTTAGGCTGGGATACGTTACGTCAGGCTGCTGTACGTTTGGTTATGTTAGGCTAGTGTAGCCGTGACTTTTGTGCCGCACACTGCTATTCGGTGGATTTCTGCGGTCCGCTGTGACCTAATGTCTCCTCCTCTGCTCTGGGAATTCCAGAAATGGCGCCCGTGAGCGTTGGTTTGAGTTATGTTACGTTCGGTTAGGTTAGGTTTGTTTTAGTTAGTTTGGGATACCTTTGACTTTCGTGCTATACACAGCCATTCTTCGGACCACAGCACTATACTCTCCTCTAATATACCCTGCTTGGCGACGGAAAGGCCAGCAATGGTGGGCTAGTCCCGTTAGGTGGGGATTGGCAACATTTCGTTAGCTTAGGTTAGATCAGGTTAGGTTATGATTTCTCCTACTTTTTTGCTTTACACTTGAATGTGGCCGATTTCTGCGCTCTACTGTGCATTATCATATTCTGCTTGGCTCTGGAGAAGTGAGCAATAGTGGTGTATGGACTTTTGTTTGGATTGGGTTACGTTTGATTATGTTACGTTTGGATAGGTTAGGACAAGGTAGCATTAACTTTTGTGCTATACACAGCTATCCGGTGGATTTCTGCGATCTTCATGTCTCTAGTATAATCTTCTCATCCTTGGCGACGCCAGTAATAGTGGTCTCGGCACGTTAGATTTGTTTAGGCTACGTTTGGTTAGGTTATGGCAGTGTGGGTTAGGTTTGGATAGCTCCGACTTACGTGGTGCACACCGACTTCCGGCTGATTACTGCGCTTTACTGTGCTCTAGTACACTCTGCTTGTTTCTAGGCAGGCCAGCGATGGTGGTCTCGGCAATTCAGGTCACGTCACGTTACGTTTGTTAGGTTACGTTATATTAGGTTAGGTTAGGTTAGGTTTGGATAGCTTCGAATCTTCTGCTATACATTGCCATAAATAGGGCATCTGCGGTCTACTCTCCTTTAATATGTTCCGCTTGGCGTTGGGGTGGCCAGCAGTAGTGGTCTAGGCAAGATAGGTTGGATATATTTGCGTCCGGTTTTGTCACGTTTTGTGTGGCTAGGATAGGGTAACTTCCAATTTTGTGCCATACAATTCTACTCGGTGGATTTCTGCGCTCTACATTGCTCTAGTATACTCTGCTTGTCTCTGAGGTGGTCAGAAATAGTGGCCGTGTCACGACAGCTTCTGTTATGTTTGGCTTGGTCAGGCTAGCTTGGGTTAGGTTTGGTTATGCTGCCTTTGACTTTTGTGCAATACACTGACGCTTGTTGGATCTCTGCGCTCAGCTGTGCTCTAATATGCTATGCTTGACTCAGGGGAGTCCAGCAATAGTGGTCTCGGTACGTTAGGTTAAGTTAAGTTGCGCTCGGCTATGTTAGGATGGGTTGGGTTAGGTTAGGATATCTCTGGCTTTTATGCTATACACGGCGTTTCTATGGGTTTCTGCGCTCTACTCCCCTCTAATATGTTGTGCTTGGCCCTGGCGAAGCCAGCAATTGTGCTCGCGCCATGTTAGATTTTGTTGGTCTACCTTCTGTAATGTTATAATTGTCCACGTTAGGCTAGGGCAGCTTTCATCTTTGCGCTATGCACTGATCTTGGGCGCACTTCTGATCTCTACTGTGATCTAATATGCGCTGTTTCGATGTGGGGAGGCCAGGAATTGTGGCTGTGGCACGTTAGGTTGTGCAATATTACGTTTGGTTACGTTACGCTTTGCTAGGCTAGGAGATGGTAACCTTGACTCTTGTGCTATACACTGCTATTCGGAGGATTTCTTCGCTCTACATTGCCCTACTAGCGCCTGTTCCTCTCTGCGGGGGCAGCAGTAGCGGTGGTTGCACGACAGGTCGTGTTACGTTACGTGCGGTTGGGTTAGTTGAGGTTGGGGTAGGAGAGGATAGCTTTCACTTCTGTGCAATATGCTGCTGTGCGGTGGGTTTCTGCGATATGCTGTTCTCTAATATGCTCTGCTTGTCTCTGGAGTCGACAGCAATTGTGGTGTACAGCGGCTGGGGTATGTTAGGGTACTCTTCGTTATGCCATGCTTGGCTATGTCAGGCCAGGACATCTATGGGTCTTATGCTATGTACTGCTTTTCGGCGGATTTCTGCGCTCTACTCTGATATAATATGCTCTGCTTTGCACTCGGGAGGCGAGGAATAATGGCCGCGGCGCATTAGATAGAGTTAGCTTACGTTTGGTTATGCTTGGTGTGTTTTGGTCAGGTCAGGATGTCTCTGACTTTTGTGCTTTACACTTCAACGTCGCGAATTTCTGTGATCTACTGTGCTCGAGTATGCTCTGCTCGGCTCTGGGAAGGACAGTAATAGTGGTCTCGGCACGTTGGGTTGATATCGGCTATGTTCGGTTATGTTATGTTAGCCTTGGTTTGGTTTGGGTAGCTTCGGCCTTTCTGCTGCACGCTGCGATTCTATGGATTCCTGCGCTCTACTCTCCGCCAATATGCTCTGCAAGACGCCGTGGAGGCCAGCAGCACTAGTCGCGGCACCTTAGGTTGAGTTATGTTACGTGCGGGTAGGTTACGTTAGGATAGGTTTGGTCAGGATATTTTTAATTTTTGTGCTACCCGCAGCAATGCGTTCGATTATGACGCTCTACTGTGCTCCAGCACATTCTGCCTGGCACAGCGGAGGCCAGCAATAGATTTCCCGGCTAGTTAGGTTGAGTTAGGTTACGTTCGGATAGGTTAGGGGAGGATGCATATTACTTTTGTGCCATACACTGCTGTTCGGTTGACTCCTGCGCCATGCTGTTCACTAATATGCTCTGCTTGAATGCGCTTCTCTGATCTACTATACGCCGCTTGGCTCTAGGGAGGCCAGCAGTAGAGTCCGCTGCACGTTAGGTCGAGTTAGATTGCGTTTGTGCATGTGAAGATTGATTTCGTTAGGTGGGGATAGCTTTGATTTTTGTGCTCTACACTGCCTTTCGGCGGACTTCAGCACTCTACCGAGCTCTAGTATATTCTATATACTAGAATATACTAGACTTCTGTGCTATAAACTGGAATGCGTTCGTCTTCTGCGCTCTACTGTTTCCTAGAATATTCTGCTTGGCTCTGTGGCGGCCAGCAATAGTGGCCGCGGCGGCTTAGGTTGGGTTATGCTTAGTTTCGATAGGTTATGTTAGTTTGGATTATGTCCGTATAGTTTTCACTTTCGTGGTACACACTGCTATTGGACGGATTTCTGCGCTCCACCTTGTTCTGCTATGTTCTGCTCGGCTACGTGGAGGACAGCAACAGTGGTCTAGACATGTTAGTTTGGATTATTTTGCACAAGGTTATGTTACGTTTTGTTAGGTTAGGAGAGGATAGCTTCTACTTTTACGTTATACACTACTATTCGTTGGATTTCTGCGCTCTACTGTCCTCTTGTGTGTTCTGCTAGCCACTAGGTAGGCCAGAGATAGTGGTCTCGGCTCTCTGGGATTAGTTAGTCCACGTTTGGTTAGGTTATGTTCTGTCAGGTTAGGTTTGACTACATTTGACTTTTGTGCTATACGCTGCTATTCGGTGGCTCTCGGCGCTCTACTGTACTCTAGCATATTCTACTTGGCTCTAGGGTTCCCAACCATAGTGTTCGCGGCGTGCTACTTTAAGTTAGGGTACGTCCGAATATGGTACGTTTTGTTAGGTTAGGATATAAGAATCTCGACTTTTATGCTATACACTGCTATGTGGAGGATTTCGGCGCTCTACTGTTTTCTAATATGCTCTGGTTGACTCTGAGGAAGCCAGCAATAGTAGCCTCGGCACGTTAATCTGAGTTACGCCACGTCTGGTTATGTTACGTTTCATTAGAATCGGTTGGGATAATTTTGACTTTTGTTCTGTACACTGCTATTCGGTTGATACCTTCGCTCTACGTTGCTCTATTATACTCTGCTGGACCCTGGGGATGCCAGCAAGAGTAGCCGTTGCACGAGAGGATGTGTTAAGTTACGTGTTCTTAGGTTACGTTTTGTTAGGTTAGGAATGGATAGCTTTGATTTTTGTGCTATACACTGATATTCGTTGTACTTCTGCCCTCCACTTTGATGTCATTTTCTTAGCATGGCCCTCTGAACTGCATCAATAGAGGTCTTGGCGCGTTAAGCTGCGATATGCTACGTTTGGCTGGTTTAGATTAGGCCATGTTAAGCTAGAGTGCCTTTGACTTTTGTGCTATACAACGCAACGCTGCGTGCCATTGTGGTCTACCGTGCTCAAGTATGTTCTGCTTGGATCTGTGAAGGACAGTAATAGTGGTCTCGTGCAGTTAGGCTGTGATACGCTACGTTTGTTTATGCTACGTTAGCTACGGTCCGGTCTGGATAGCTTCGACTTATCTGCTGTGCATGGCGATTCTATGGATTTCTGCGCTCTACTCCAATCTATTATGCTCTGCTTTGGTCCTTGGAGGCCAGAAATTGTGGTTGCGTCACGGTGGGTTGATTTAGTTTACGTTCGGTTGCGCTACGATTGATTAGGTTAGGTGGGGCCATCTTTGACTTTTGCGGTATACACTGCTGTTCGGCGGATTTCTGCCCTCTACTTTGCCGTAGTATTCTCTGCTTGTCACTGGAGTTGCCAAAAATTGTGGCCTGCGCTCGGTAAGTTTTGTTATTCTACCTTTGGTTATGTTAGGTTACATTACGTTAGGTTGTGATATATTCGACTTTTGTGCCACACGCTGTTATTCGGTTGCTATATGCGATCTACCGTGCACTTGTATGTTCCGCTTGTTCAAGGACTGCCAGCAATAGTATGCTTGACTTTTGTGCTATGCACTGCTATTTGTTGGATTCCTGGCTCTACTGCACTCTACTGTAATCTGCTCGATTCTGGGGAGGCCAGTTAGGTCACGGCACGATAGGTAGAGGTTTATGACGTTTGGTTATGCTACGTTTGGCTAGGTTTGGACAGGATAGCGTTGACTCTTATGCTGCAAACAGCTATTCGGTGCTCTTATGCGCTCCACTGTGCCCTGGTATATTCTGCTTGCATCTGGGGAGGCCAGCAATGGTGGCCTCGGAACGCTAGGTTATGTTAGGTTGCGTTTGGTTATGCCACGTTTGGTTAGGTTAGGATAGGTTAGCTAAAACTGTAGAGCTATACACGGCTATTCGGTGATTCCCTGCGCTCTACATTTCTCTACTATGCCCCGCTTGACTCTTGGGAGGCCAACAATAGTGGCCTCGGCATGCTAAGTTGGTTTAAGTTACGCTTCACTTGGCCAGGTAGGGTTAGCTTTGGCTTGGGCAACTTTGTCTTTATTGCTTTACACTGCTATGCACTCGATATCTGCCCCTGCGGTGCTCCTCTTGCATCTGCTTTACTCTGGGGAGGCGAGAAATGGCGGTCACCTCGCGCTTGGTTGATACAGGTAAAACTTGGGTATGTCAGGTTAGGTTATGTTTGGACAGAATTGCTTTGACTTTTGCGCTATACACTGATACTCGGTGGATTTTGGCGCCCTACGTTGCTCCACTATACTCTGCTCTACCGTGGTGAGGGCAGTAATAGTGGTCTCCGCACTTCAGGATAAGATAGGCTACGTTTAGTTTTCTTGCGCATGGTTATGGTAGGCGATGATAGCTACAACTCTTGCGCTATGCACTGCTAGTCGGTGGCTTTCTGCGTTCTACTGTGCGCTAGTGCATTCTCCCTGCCTCTGGGGAGTCCAATAATGGCGGTCACGGCACTTTAACTTAAGTTAACTTACGTTTCCTTTTATTATGTTTCGACACGTTAGGATAGGTTAGCTACGACTTTCGTGCTATAGACCGTTATTAGCTGGATTTGCACGCCCTACGTTCCTCTACAATACTACGCTCTACTATGTGGAGGCCAGAAATTGAGGTCTCTGCACTTTGCTTTAGTTAGGCTGCGATAGTTTATGTTACGATTGGTTAGGGTAGGAGAGGTACCTTTGACTTTTTCGCTGCATACCGAAATGCGGTGGATATCAGGAATCCACCGCGATCTAGCATTCTCCGCTTGGCTGTATGGAGGCAAGCAATAGCCTTATCGGCTTGTTACGTTGACACAGGCTACGTTTGCATGGGTTAAGTTAGTCAGGGATAGCTTTGTATATCCTTGACTTTCGTGGTATACACTGCCCTTCGGTGGATTTCTGCGCTATACTGCGATCTGATATGTTCAGTTTGGCTCTGGGAAAGGCAGCAATAGTGGCCTTGGCTTGCTATGTTGAAATACGGTATGCTTGGTTTGGTTATGTTGGGTCAGGCTAGGTTAGGGTATCTCTGACCTTCTGCTCTACATTGCACTGCGGTGGATTTCAGAGCTCCACTGTGCTCTAATATGTTCTGCGTGACCCTGCGGATGCGAGTAATAATGACCTCGGCACTGTATGCTGAGGTAAAGTACGTTTGGTTAGTGCATGTTGGCTATGGTTAGGTATGAATAGCTCCGACTCTTCCGCTATACACTACGATTCTATGATTTCAGCCCTCCACTCTCCTATGTTATGCTCCGCTGGCACCTGTGGAAGACAGCAATACTGTTCGCGGCACGTTAGTTTGAGTTAGGTTACGTTCGGCTGGGTAAGGTTATTTTGGGTTAGGTTAGGGTATCTGTGGCTTCTGCACTATACACTGAATTGCGGTGGACTTCTGCGATCTACTGTACACTAGTGTGTACTGCTTGGCTCAGGGGAATCTTGTAATAGTGGTCGCTGCTCGTTAGGTTCTGTTTGGTCACGCATGCTTATGTTACTATATGTTATGTAAGGAGGGACCAGCTCTGACTTTTGCGCTATACACTGCTGTACGGCGGATTTCCGCACTCTACCGTGCCCTAATATGTTCAGCTTTTCTCTGTGTGCGCCAGCATTGGTGGCATCGCCACGTTACGTTGAGTTATGCTACGTACGCATGGGATAAATTAGGGCATGTTAGGTATGTGTACGTCCGACGCCTGTGCCTTACACAGCAATGCGGCGGATTCCTGTGCCTTCTGTGCTCCAGGATATTCTGGTTGGCTCGTTGGTAGTCAACAATAGTGGGCTAGGCTCATTACGTTACGTTATTTGGCATTTGGATTTGTTACGTTTGGCCAGGTTAGGCTAGGATGGCAACGACTTTTGTTGTTTAAACTGCTGCTCGGGTGGTTTCTGCGCTCTGCCGCGTCCTAATTTTCACTGCGTGTCTCTGGGTTGGCTGACAATAATGATCTCGGCACGCTTGTTCAGTATAGGTTGCCTTCGATAAGGTTTGGTTAGTTTGCTTCAGGTTGCGATATCTTCGACTTTTCTGCTATACACAGCCATTATATGTTCTGCTGGGGATGGGGATGCCAGCAGAAGTGGTCTAGGCACATTAGGTTGAGTTAGGTTACGTTTGGTTAGGTTACGTTCGTTTGGGATATGGCTGGACAGCTCTGACTTTATTGGCAAAGACTCCTCTCCGGCGGATTTCTGCTCTCTACCCAGCCCTACTATACCCTGCTCGATTCTTCTGCGGCCAACAATAACGTTCGCTGCACGTTAGGCTTAGTTAGGTTACGTTCGGTGTATTACGATTCGTTAGGTTAGGAGAGCACAGTACGGTAGAGCACAGTAGAGCGCAGAAATCCACCGGATAACCGTGTGTGGCACAAAAGTAACGGCTATACCAACCGAAATACAAATAACCTATCCTAACCGTACGTTACGTATCTCAGACCAATCTGCAGATGCCACTGCTGCTGGCCCTCCCATGGCCGAACAGAATATAGTAGAGGGCTGTGGAGTGCAGAAATCCACCGATCGTATGGCACGAAAGTCAGTGTTATCCTGACCGAGCTAAACATAACGTACCCAAACCAAGCGTCACATGGATAGACTTTATGTGCCGAGACCTATATTGCTGCCCTCCCCAGGGCCAAGCAGAAAATATTAGAGTACGCTAGTGCGCCGGAATCCGCTGAAGAGAAGAATACAGCGCAAAAGTCATAACCATCATTTCCTAGCCTAACCAATCGTAACATATCCAAACGTAACTTAAATACACCTATCCGGCCGCGACAATTATTTCTGGCCTCCCAAAAGCGAAGCAGAAGATGTTAGAGGAGAGTAGAATGCTATAACCCAACGAATAGCGGTGTAAGGCACAAAACTCACAGCTATCCTCTCCTAACCTAACCAATCGCAACGTAACCATACGTAACCTAGCATAACCTAACGTGCCGCGATAGATATTGCTGGCCCTATCAGGGCCCAGCAGAGCATATTACAGGAAAGTAGAGCACGGAGTTCCACAAAATCGCAGTGTATAGCGAAAAAGTCAAAGCTCTACGAACCTAACTCAAGCTAATGTAACCGAGCCAAGCGTAGCGTAGATCAACATAAGGAGCCGCGACTAATGTTGCTGACCCTCCAGGGCCAAGCAGAACATGCTAGAACTCAGTAGGGCGCAGAAACTTGCCGAACAGCAGCGTGTAGCAAAAAGGTCATTGCCATCCTGTCCTAAACTAACAATTTCCAGCATAGCCAAGCGTAACATAACTCAACCTAGCGCGCCGTGACCACTATGGCTGGCCTCCCAAGAGCCGAGCAGGACATATTAGAGGAGAGTAAAGCTCTGAAATCTATATAATCACAGTGTCTAGCAGAAAAGTTAGAGGTGACCAAACCTAACACATTCCATGGTAGCCTAACTAAACGTAGCATAACTCAACACAAATTGGCGAGACCACTATTAAGGGCCACCTCAGAGCCAGGCGGAGCAAATTGGAGCACAGTAGAGCGCAGAAATCCACCGAATAGCAGTGTATAGCAGAAAAAACGAAGTTACCATATCCCTACCTAAGCAAACGTAACACAACCAAGCGCAACATAATCCAACCTATCGTGCCAACGCCACTATTGCTCGCCTCTCCGGTGCAAGCGGAATATATCGGAGCAGGGTAGATCGCAGAAATCCAACGAATAGAAGTGTATAGCGCAAAAGGTAGAACTATCCGGTCCTAACATGAGCAAACGTACGTTACCCAACGTAACCTAACTAATCCCGACGAGACGAGGCCACTATTACTGGCCACCCCATCGCAAAGAAGTGCATGTTATAGGAGAGTAGAGCGCTGAAGTCCATGGAATGTCGGTGCATAGCACGAAAGTCAAGGATTTCCAAAACGGACCCAAAGAAACCTTACCTAACAAAACCTAACACGCCGCAGCCGCAAATACTGGCGTCCAGAGAGCAAGGAGGAGGATATTTGGTCACAGTAGGGCGTAGAAATCCACCAAATAGCAGCGTATTGCACAAAAGTAGAAGCTATCCCAACCAAACATAACCAAACCAAGCATATCAAAGCGAAACATGACTCAACCCAATATGCCGCGACCACCGCACCTAGCGTCCCCAGAGAAAGGCAGAGCGCGATAGAGCACAGTGGATCTCAGGAGTCCTGGGAATAGCAGGGTGTAGCACAAAGGTCAAAGGTATCCCGACCTAATCAAACATAACCTAACCAAGCCAAACGCAATCGAAACCAACCTTAGGTGCCGGGAGCACTACTGCTGTCCTCCCCAAATCCAAGCAGAATACACTAGTGCACAATAGAGCGCATAAGTCCACCGAATAGCAGCGTATAGCACAAAAGTCACAGGTATCCTAACCAAACCTAACCCAACCTAGCCAAGCCAAGGAGAACATAGCTAATCCTAACTGACGAAACCACCATTTCTAGCCTCCCCATCGCCACGCAGAACATATTAGAGGAGAGTAGCGCGCACAAATCCATTGAATAGCAATGCATGGCACAATAGTCGAAGTGACACTCTCCCAACATAACCATACGTAAGATAACCGAAGGTAGCGCAACTCAAACTGTCGTGCAGAGACCAGAGTAGCTATCCTCCCCAGAGCGAAGCAGAATATACTAGAGCGCTGTAGAGCGCTGAAACCCACCGAACAGCATTGCGTAGCACAAAAGACGAAGCTACCATAACCGAACACAACGTAACCTAACACAGTCAAACATAATCTTAACCATTTCAAGGTTAATCATAACCTATTTCAAGGTATCTTGTCGAGACCGCAATTACTTTCTTCTCCAGCGCGAAGCAGAACATACTACAGCACAGCTGACAGTAGGAATCTCTCGAATGGCAGCGTATAACACGAAAGTCAGATCTATCCAAACCTGACCCAAATTAACATAACGCAGCCAAACGTAAGCTAACTCAACCTAACCGAACATAGCCTGACCCAGTCGAACGCACCGAGACGGCTATTGCTGCCCTGCCAGAGCCAAGCACGATATAACAGTGCTCAGTAGAGCGCAAAGACCCACCGAAAAGCAGTGTACGGCACAAGAGTTGAAGCCATCCTGACAAAACTGAACCTAACAAAACCTGACCGAACATAACGTGACACAACATAACATGACGAGGCAACTGTTGCTGTCCTTCCCAGAGTCAAGCTGAATATGTTAAAGCACTGTAGGTAGCAGATATCCACCGAATAGCAGACTATAACGCCAACGTCATGGCTATCCGCTCCTAGCCTAACCAAACGTAACTTCACGAAGCGTAAGATAACCCAAAATAAAGTGCCGGAACCGTTATTGTTGCCCTCCGAAGAGCTAAGCTCGTCATACTAGAGCACAGTGGAGCCCAGACATCGACCGAATAGCGGCGTACACCACAAAAGTTGAAGCTATCCTGACCAAACATTGCTAAGCCTAACATAACCGAACGTAACATGGCTCATCGTAACGAGTCGAGAACAGAAATCCACCTAACAGCAGAACACAGCACTAAAGACAAGGCTATCCCCTCCTAACCTAGCCAATCGTAACATAACCAAACGAAACATAGCTAAACCTAACGTGCCGCGACACCTGTTGCTGTCCTCCACAGAGCCTAGCAGAATACATGAGTGTGGATTCGGACGTAGAAATCCACAAGATCGCAATGTATATCGGAAAAGTCAGAGTTACCCAAACCTAACCCAAACGAACAGGACATAGCCAAACATAGCATATCACAACCTAACGTGCCGAGACCGCTATTGCTGCCCTCCCCGGAGCCAAGCAGGACATACTAGGGCACAATGCAGCAGAGATATCCACCTAATATCAGTGTACAGCACAAAAGTTAAAGCTATCCTGACCAAACTTAGCCTGACCCAACCTAACAGAACGTAACCAGACTCACCATGGCATACCAAGACCACTATTCCTGGCCTTGCCGTAGCCAAGCTGAGAATATTACAGCACTGCAGGGCGCAGAAATCCCCCTGATAGCAGGCTATGTGACTAAAGTACTAGCTATTATCTCCTAACCTAAAGAATCTTAACATAACCGAACGTATCCTTAGTTACACCGTCGTGCAGCGATCACTCCTACTGGCGAGTCCAGAGTCAAGCAGGGCATACCAGGGCGCAGTAGAGAGAAGAAGTCCACCGAATTGCAGAGTACAGCACAAAAGTTGTAGCTATCCTGACCAAACTTAGCCTAAGCCAACCTAACCGAGCGTAACATTCTTCAACATAACGTGTCGTGTCCATTATTACTGGCATTCCCAGACGCAAGGTGATAGTATTAAAGCACTCTAGGGGGCAGATATGCACCTAATAGCAGACAATGGCACTAAAGTCGGAGTCATTCTCCGTATCGATAACTATACGTATCAAAATCAAACGTACCCTAACTCATCCTGACGTGCCGCTACCATTATGGCCGGTCACCCCAGCGCCAAGCAGAACACATTAGTGGAAAGTACAAATCCGAATTCCATATATCGCAGTGCATATCAGAAAAATCAAAGCTACCCAAACTTATCCGAA
The DNA here is from genome assembly GCF_001483705.2 of Eufriesea mexicana. Taxonomy (NCBI): domain Eukaryota; kingdom Metazoa; phylum Arthropoda; class Insecta; order Hymenoptera; family Apidae; genus Eufriesea; species Eufriesea mexicana. The sequence continues at coordinate 137,202 of NW_016909635.1, forward strand.
CCCAACAGAACATAACCCCGCATAGCCTAACTCAACGTAATGTGCCGGGTCCACTATTGCTGGCCTCTCCATAGTCAGGCGGACCACGTTGGTGGACAGTAGAACTCAGAAATCCATATAATCGCAGTATTCATCAGAAAAGTCGAAGCTACCCAAGCCTAACCCAAGCAGCAGACCATAACCGCACACAGACTAACTCAACCTAACGTGCTGATACCGCTATTGCTGCAGTACCCAGTGGCTAGCAGAAAATACTAGAGCGCAGTGGAGCGCAGGGATCCACTGCATAGCAGTGTACAGCGCAAAAGTTAAATATATCCTGACCAAGCATTGCCCAACGCAACATAACCACACATAGCCTAACTCAACCTAAGGTGCCGGGACCACTATTGCTGGCCTTCCCAGAGCCAAGCTGAAAACATTAAAGCAGAGTAGGGGGCAGAAATGTAGATAATAGCAGGCTATAGCACTAAGGTCGCAGCCATCCACTCCTATCCTAACTAACCGAAACATAACCGAACGTATCCCAACCAAACCTAACGCGCTGCGACGACTATTGCTGGCCTCCCCAGAGCCTAGCAGGACACAGTAGTGGAGTGTAGAACGCAGAAAGCCATAGAATCCCAGTGAATATCCGAAAAGTCAGAGAAGCCCAAACATAACCCAAACCAACGGAACATAACCAAACACAGGGTAACTCAGCCTAGCGTGTCGAGAACTCCATTACTGCCGCCCCCAGAGTCAAGCAGGGCATACTTGGGCACAGTGGGGCGCAGAAATCCACCGAACATCCGTGTACAGCACGAAAGTTAAAGCCATCCTAATCAAACTTAACCAGACCCAACCTAACCGAACGTAACCTGACTCACCACATCATGCCGAGACCGCTATTGCTGCATTCCCCACGGTAATGCAGGGCATACCAGGACACATTAGAGCGCAGTAGTCCACTGAGTAGCTGCGTACAGCGCAAAAGTTAAAGCTATCCTGACCAAACTTATGCTAAACTAACCTAACGGAGCGTAACGTGACTCGACATAACGTGCCGACTATACGATTGCAACCATTCCCAGGGCCAAGCTGAAGATATTAAAGCACAGTAGGAAGCAGAAATCTACCTAATAGCAGATTACAGCACTAAAGACGAATCTACTCCCTCGTAACCTAACAAATCGGTACATCACCGAACCTAACCTAACTTGAACTGAGACGCCGAGACTGCCACTGCAGGCCCCCACAGAGTGAAGCATAACATGTTAGTGTAGAGTAGAACGAAAAGTCGAAGCTATCCCATCCTAACCTAACCAAACCTGACGTAAGCTTTCGTAGACTAGCTATTACTAACGCGGAGACCTCTATTGCTGCCCTCCTCACAGACAAGTAGAACATGTTTGAGTAAAGTAGAGCGCCGAAGTCCATAGGATCGTAGTGCATAGCAAAATATTCGAAGCTACACCATCCTAACAAAACCAAAAGTAACATAACCGAACGTAGCTTAACTCAACCTAACGTGCCGATGCCACTTTTGCTTGCCTCCCCAGAGCCAATCAGAACATTCCAGAGCAGAGCAGAGCGCAAATGTCCACCGAGGGCAGTCTATACCACGAAAGTCAAAGCAATCAATACCTGACCCAAACTAACGTAGCCTATCTCAACCTAACGTGCCGCGGCAAGTATTGCTGGCCTCCATAGGGCCAAGCAGAGCATACTAGTGGAGAAAAGAACATACTAGCGCGCAGTAGAACGCAGAAGTCCACCGAATGGCGGCGAGTAGCATAAAAGTCAAAGGCATCCCAAGCAAACTTAACCTAACCTAACCTAACCGTACGTAACCAAACTCTACCAAACGTGCTACGACAACAGTTGCTGGCCTCCCCAGAGGCAAGCAGAGGATGGTAGAGCATTGTAGGGCGCAGAAAACGTCCAAATAGCAGTGTACAGCACGAAAACAGAGCTATCCTAACCAAACATAACCTAACACAGCCAAGCCAAACGTAACCTATCTCAACCAAACGTGCCGAGACCACTATTGCTGGTCACCGCAGAGCTAAACAGAACATATTAGAGCACAGTAGAGCGCAAAAATCCACCGTATAGCAGTGTATAGCGCAAAAGGTAGAACTATCCGGTCCTAACATGAGCAAACGTACGTTACCCAACGTAACCTAACTAATCCTGACGAGACGAGGCCACTATTACTGGCCACCCCATCGCAAAGAAATGCATATTATAGGAGAGTAGAGCGCAGAAGTCCATGGAATGTCGGTCCATAGCACAAAAGTCAAGGATTTCCAAAACGGACCCAAAGAAACCTTACCTAACCAAACCTAACACGCCGCAGCCACAAATACTGGCGTCCAGAGAGTAAGGAGGAGGATATTTGGTCACAGTAGTGCGTAGAAATCCACCAAATAGCAGCGTATTGCACAAAAGTAGAAGCAATCCCAACCAAACATAACCAAACCAAGCCTAACAAAGCGTAACATGACTCAACCCAATATGCCGCGACCACCGCACCTAGCCTCCCCAGAGAAAGGCAGAGCGCGATGGAGCACAGTGGAGCGCAGGAGTCCTGGGAATAGCAGGGTGTAGCACAAAGGTCAAAGGTATCCCGACCTAACCAAACATAACCTAACCAAGCCAAACGCAATCGAAACCAACCTTAGGGGCCGGGAGCACTACTGCTGTCCTCCCCAAATCCAAGCAGAATACACTAGTGCACAGTAGAGCGCATAAGTCCACCGAATAGCAGCGTATAGCACAAAAGTCACAGGTATCCTAACCAAACCTAACCCAACCTAGCCAAGCCAAAGAGAACATAACTAATCCTAACTGACGAAACCACCATTGCTAGCCTCCCCATCGCCACGCAGAACATATTAGAGGAGAGTAGCGCGCACAAATCCATAGAATCGCAATGCATGGCACAATAGTCGAAGTTACCCTCTCCCAACATAACCATACGTAAGATAACCGAAGGTAGCGTAGCTCAAACTGTCGTGCAGAGACCAGAGTAGCTATCCTGCCCAGAGCGAAGCAGAATATACTGGAGCGCTGTAGAGCGCTGAAACCCACCGGATAGCATTGTGTAGCACAAAAGTCGAAGCTACCATAACCGAACACATCGTAACCTAACACAGCCAAACATAATCTTAACCAACCTAACGTGCCTCCACCGCTATTGCTCTCCTCCCGAGAGTCGAGCAGAATATAGTAGAGCAATGAAGATCGCAGGAATCCACCGAAAAGCATCGTATGGCGCGAAAGTCAACTCTATCCTGTCCTAACCTAGCCAAACGTAATATAAGCAATAGTAACCTAACATAGCATAACGTGCCGAGACCAGAGTTGCTTTCCTCCCCAGAGGCAAGCAGAATATACTGGAGCACAGAAGAGCGCAGAAAGCGAACAGATAGCGGTGTATATCGCAAAAGTCAAGGAAACCCTAAACCAACCTAACCTTAGCTAACATAACCAAACGTAGACTAACAAAACCTAACGTGCTGAGTCCAAAATTTCTGGCCTCCCGATCGCCAAGCAGAGCATATTAGGGTAGGTTGGAGCCCAGAAATCCATAGAATCGCATTGTCTAGCAGAAAAGTCGAAGATATACAAACCTAATCAGAACTAGCATAACCTATCCAAACGTATCCTATTTCAAGGTATCTTGTCGAGACCGCAATTACTTGCTTCTCCAGCGCGAAGCAGAACATGCTACAGCACAGCTGACAGTTGAAATCTCTCGAATAGCAGCGTATAACACGAAAGTCAGATCTATACAAACCTAACCCAAATTAACATAACGCAGCCAAACGTAAGCTAACTCAACCTAACGGGACGAGACCACTATTAATGTTCTCCCCAGAGCCAAGCAGAATTTACTAGAGCACAGCAGAGCGCAGAAAGACTCCAAATTGCAAGGTATAGCACAGAGACCCGCCGAAAAGCAGTGTACGTCACAAGAGTTGAAGCCATCCTGACAAAACTGAATCTAACAAAACCTGACCGAACGTAACGTGACACAACACAAGATGACGAGGCAACTGTTGCTGTCTTTCCCAGAGTCAAGCTGAATATATTAAAGCACTGTAGGGAACAAGGTAGCAGATATCCACCGAATAGCAGACTATAACGCCAACGTCATGGCTATCCGCTCCTAGCCTAACCAAACGTAACTTCACGAAGCGTAAGATAACCCAAAATAAAGTGCCGGAACCGTTATTGTTGCCCTCCGAAGAGCTAAGCTCGTCATACTAGAGCACAGTGGAGCCCAGACATCGACCGAATAGCGGCGTACACCACAAAAGTTGAAGCTATCCTGACCAAACATTGCTAAGCCTAACATAACCGAACGTAACATGGCTCATCGTAACGAGTCGAGAACAGAAATCCACCTAACAGCAGAACACAGCACTAAAGACAAGGCTATCCCCTCCTAACCTAGCCAATCGTAACATAACCAAACGAAACGTAGCTAAACCTAACGTGCCGCGACACCTGTTGCTGTCCTCCACAGAGCCTAGCAGAATACATGAGTGTGGATTCGGACGTAGAAATCCACAAGATCGCAATGTATATCGGAAAAGTCAGAGTTACCCAAACCTAACCCAAACGAACAGGACATAGCCAAACATAGCATATCACAACCTAACGTGCCGAGACCGCTATTGCTGCCCTCCCCGGAGCCAAGCAGGACATACTAGGGCACAATGCAGCAGAGATATCCACCTAATATCAGTGTACAGCACAAAAGTTAAAGCTATCCTGACCAAACTTAGCCTGACCCAACCTAACAGAACGTAACCAGACTCACCATGGCATACCAAGACCACTATTCCTGGCCTTGCCGTAGCCAAGCTGAGAATATTACAGCACTGCAGGGCGCAGAAATCCCCCTGATAGCAGGCTATGTGACTAAAGTACTAGCTATTATCTCCTAACCTAAAGAATCTTAACATAACCGAACGTATCCTTAGTTACACCGTCGTGCAGCGATCACTCCTACTGGCGAGTCCAGAGTCAAGCAGGGCATACCAGGGCGCAGTAGAGAGAAGAAGTCCACCGAATTGCAGAGTACAGCACAAAAGTTGTAGCTATCCTGACCAAACTTAGCCTAAGCCAACCTAACCGAGCGTAACATTCTTCAACATAACGTGTCGTGTCCATTATTACTGGCATTCCCAGACGCAAGGTGATAGTATTAAAGCACTCTAGGGGGCAGATATGCACCTAATAGCAGACAATGGCACTAAAGTCGGAGTCATTCTCCGTATCGATAACTATACGTATCAAAATCAAACGTACCCTAACTCATCCTGACGTGCCGCTACCATTATGGCCGGTCACCCCAGCGCCAAGCAGAACACATTAGTGGAAAGTACAAATCCGAATTCCATATATCGCAGTGCATATCAGAAAAATCAAAGCTACCCAAACTTATCCGAACCCAACAGAACATAACCCCGCATAGCCTAACTCAACGTAATGTGCCGGGTCCACTATTGCTGGCCTCTCCATAGTCAGGCGGACCACGTTGGTGGACAGTAGAACTCAGAAATCCATATAATCGCAGTATTCATCAGAAAAGTCGAAGCTACCCAAGCCTAACCCAAGCAGCAGACCATAACCGCACACAGACTAACTCAACCTAACGTGCTGATACCGCTATTGCTGCAGTACCCAGTGGCTAGCAGAAAATACTAGAGCGCAGTGGAGCGCAGGGATCCACTGCATAGCAGTGTACAGCGCAAAAGTTAAATATATCCTGACCAAGCATTGCCCAACGCAACATAACCACACATAGCCTAACTCAACCTAAGGTGCCGGGACCACTATTGCTGGCCTTCCCAGAGCCAAGCTGAAAACATTAAAGCAGAGTAGGGGGCAGAAATGTAGATAATAGCAGGCTATAGCACTAAGGTCGCAGCCATCCACTCCTATCCTAACTAACCGAAACATAACCGAACGTATCCCAACCAAACCTAACGCGCTGCGACGACTATTGCTGGCCTCCCCAGAGCCTAGCAGGACACAGTAGTGGAGTGTAGAACGCAGAAAGCCATAGAATCCCAGTGAATATCCGAAAAGTCAGAGAAGCCCAAACATAACCCAAACCAACGGAACATAACCAAACACAGGGTAACTCAGCCTAGCGTGTCGAGAACTCCATTACTGCCGCCCCCAGAGTCAAGCAGGGCATACTTGGGCACAGTGGGGCGCAGAAATCCACCGAACATCCGTGTACAGCACGAAAGTTAAAGCCATCCTAATCAAACTTAACCAGACCCAACCTAACCGAACGTAACCTGACTCACCACATCATGCCGAGACCGCTATTGCTGCATTCCCCACGGTAATGCAGGGCATACCAGGACACATTAGAGCGCAGTAGTCCACTGAGTAGCTGCGTACAGCGCAAAAGTTAAAGCTATCCTGACCAAACTTATGCTAAACTAACCTAACGGAGCGTAACGTGACTCGACATAACGTGCCGACTATACGATTGCAACCATTCCCAGGGCCAAGCTGAAGATATTAAAGCACAGTAGGAAGCAGAAATCTACCTAATAGCAGATTACAGCACTAAAGACGAATCTACTCCCTCGTAACCTAACAAATCGGTACATCACCGAACCTAACCTAACTTGAACTGAGACGCCGAGACTGCCACTGCAGGCCCCCACAGAGTGAAGCATAACATGTTAGTGTAGAGTAGAACGCAGGAGTCCATCGAATCGGACTGCATAGCTTGAAAGTCAGAGCTGCCCGCGCCTAACACAAACCACCTGCGCATATCCAAACAGCCTGACTCAACATTACGTGCCGAGACCGATGTTGCTGCCCTCTGTTGAGCCAAGCAGGAGATACTGGAGCACAGTACAGCGTAGGAATCAGCGGAATAACAGACTATAGCACTAAATTCGTAGCTATCATCTCTTAAGCTGACCAAACGTAACACAAACGAATGTAACATAACTTTACATATCGCGAAGCGGCCAGACTTTCTGGCATCTCTAGGGCAAAGCAGGGCATATTAGATCACAGCAGTGCGCAGAAGTCCACCGAATAGCAGTGTATAGCAGAGAGCCAGAGCATTCCTTGCATAAAATAACCAAACGTAGCATAGCAAGGCGCAAACAAACTCCAACTAGCAGCCCTACACCACTATTGTTAACCATCCCAGAGCCAATGAGAATATACTAGAGCGCAGTAGATCATAGAAATCCTCAGCGTTGCAGTGTAAAGCACAAAAGTAGGGAAAAGCTAATCTAACCTGGCATAACGCAGACCATTCAAACGTTGCATAACACAGCGTGGGTCGCCGAGACCACTATTACGGCCTTTGCCGGAGCCAAACTGAGATATCAGATCACAGCGGTGCGCAAGGATCCACCGAAGAGCAGTGTGTAGCACAAAAGTCGTATGTAACCTCTTCTAACCTAGCCAACATTAACATAACCGAACGTAACTTAACTCCTGCTAACCGCCCTACACGGCTATTGCTGACCTCTCCAGGCACAAGCAGAATTAGCTAGTGCACGGTAGATCACAGAAATCCGCAGCGTTCCAGTGTAAAGCACAAGAGAAATATAACCTAGCCTTGCCTGACCTAACCAAAACCATCCAAACGTAGCCTAACTCAGCGTAGGGTGCTGAGGCCAATATTGCGGCACTTCCCGGAGCCAAGCTGAACACATCAGACCACAGTGGAGCGCAGGAGTGCACCGAATTGCAGTGTACACCATCAAAGTCATAGTTATCCTCTACAAACCTATCCAATCGAACATACACAAACGTAACCTGACACAACATACGGAGCCGTGACTCCTAATGCTGGCCTTGCCAGAGAAGAGCAGGGCATTGTAGAGCGCAGGAATCCACCTAACATCTGTGTATACCACGAAAGTCAAAGCTATCAAGAGCTAAACCGGTCTAATATAACCTAACCAAACGTTGGCTAACTCAACCTAACATACCGAGTTCACCATTGTTGGCCACCCCAGATCCAAGCAGAGCAGATGAGAGCACAGCAGAAATCCTCCGAGCAGCAGTGTATAGCACAAAAGTCAAAGCTGTCCTGGCCTAACCTAACCTGGCGTAGCATATCCACGCTTAACCTAACTCTAGCTAACAAACCTGCGCCACTATTCCTGACGTCTGCAGGTCCAAGCGGAATATACCACATCACAGTAGATCATATACATCAGCGGCGTTTCAGTTCAGAGCGCAAAGGTCAAAAATATCCTATCCTAACCTGACCTAACCTAACTTAAACAAGCGTGGACTAACTAAACGTCACGAGCCGGGACCACAACTTCTGTCCTACCCAGTGGCAAGCAGTTCATCCTCGAGCACAGTAGATCGCAGAAATGCTACCAATGCTAGAGTACAGCACAAAAGTCAAAGCCATCATGACCAAACATAACCCACACTAGCCAAACCAAACGTAACTTAACCCAACCTGTCGTGCCACGACCACTGTTTCTGGCCACCCCAGTGTCAAGCAGAGTACAGTGGAGCAATGTATGTCGCGGGAATTCAACGAGTAGCCGTGTATTGCTCAAAAGTCTAAGTTACCCTATCCTAACCTAGCCAAACGTAACATAAACATACGTTACCTAATCTAACCTAACGTGCATGGGCCGCAATTGCTGGCCGCCACATCGCCAAGCGGATCATATTAGAGGAGAGTAGAGCGTACTAATCCACAGAATGGCAGCGCGTAGCAGAAAAGTCGAAGCTGTCTGGATATATCCCAAACTAACCAAACCATACCTAACGTGCGGAGACCACTATATCTGGACAGCTTATACCCAGACAGGGCATACTAGATCAGAGTAGAGCTCAGAAAACCTCCGAGTAGTAGTGTACAGCAGAAAAGTCAAATCTACCCTGTCCTAACCTAACCAAGCCGTAACGTGACCAAACGTAGCATAGCTCATACAAACGTGCAGAGACCAATATTGTTGGCCTCCGCAGAGCCAGGCTGTATAAACCAGATCAAAGTAGAGAGCAGAAGGCCACCCAACAGCAGCGTATGGCACAAAAATCGGAGATATCTTAACTTAACCGGACGTAACATGACCTATCCAAACCTAGGCCAGCTTAACCTAAAGAGAGTAGACCATAATTCCTAGCTTCGGCAGAGGAATGCGGAGCACACTAGAGCACAGTAGATGGCAGAAATCCACCTGGTTGCAGCGTATATCACAAATGTCAAAGCTATCCTAACCAAACCTGCCCAGACCTAAGCTAACCAAACGTAACCTAACACAACCTGTCGTGCCACGACCAGTATCTTTGGACTCACCAGAGCCAAGCAGAACACATTACACGACAGTAGAGCGCAGAACTCAATAGAATCGCAGTGTACAGATGAAACGTCAAAGATATCCAAAAGCAACCTAGCAATCCTGACCTAACCGAACGTATCGTAGCTCAATCCATCGTGCTGAGGCGACAATTGCTGGCCTCCCCGGACACAAGCAGAACATATTAGAGCACAGTGGAAAGCAGAAAGCCACCGAATGGCAATGTATAGCACAGTAGTCAGATATGCCGTACCCTAACCTAACCAAACTTAACATACCCAAACGGAGCCTAACAAGCCTAACAAGACGCGCAAAAGTCGAAACTATCCTCTCCTACCCTCACCAGTCGTATCATACCTAAACGTAACGTAACTCAACCTAACGTGCAGCGACAACTATTGTTGGCCTCCACAGTGCAGAGCATAGTATAGTAGGGCAGAGTATAGCGAACATGTCCACCGAATTGCAGTATATAGCACAATATTCATTGCTATCATCTCTTAAACTAACCAAACGTATCATAACCGAACGTGGCATAAACTAAACAAACGTGCCGGTGCCACCATTACTGGCCACCACAGATTCGAGCAGAGTATAGCGGTGCAATGTAGAGGCTAGTAATCCACCGAAAAGCTGTGTAAAGCGCACAAGTGAAAGTTATCCTGACGATATCTGACCACACCAAACATAACAGAACGTTGCCTAACCCAACGTAAAGTGCCGTTACCACGACTGCTGGCCCACCCAGAGCCAAGCGGAACGTATTAGAGCACAGTGGAGCGCTGGTATCCGTCGCAATGCAGCGCGAAGCACAAAAGTCAAAGGTATCCTGACCAAAACTAGACAAACCTGATCTAGGCAAACGTAACATAACCCAACCTATCGTGCTGCGACCACTACTGCTGGCGTTCGCAGAGAGCAGCGGACTATGATAGAGCACAGTAGAGCACACAAGTCCATAGAATATCAGCGATGCGCTCAAAAGTCAAAGCTATCCTAACCTAACACAACCAAACCTAACCTAATCATACGTAATCTATCTCCAGCGAACGTGTCGCGACCAATATTGCTAACCTCCACAGGGCCAATCAGAATATACCAAAGCACAGTAGAGCGCACAAATGCGCCGCATTGCAGTGCAAAGTACAAAAGTCGAAGATGTACTAACCTAACCTGTCCTAACCTAACCTAACCAGGCGCAGCATAACTCAGGCTAACGTGCCGTGACCAATACTTCTGGCATCCCCATTGCCTAACAGAATATACCAGAGCACAGCGGAGCGCAGATATCCACTCAACAGAAGTGTATTGCAAGAAAGTGAAAGCCACACTAACCGAGCTCAATCAAACATAGCCTAACCGAACGTACACTAACTAAACCAAACGTGACACAACCACAATTTGTAGCCACCCCAGAGGCAAGCGGATGCTAGTAGAGCAACGGGCATCGATCGAACAGCAACGTATACCACAAAATTCAAAGCTATAGTGACCAAAACTATCAGGGAGTAGCCAAGCCATGAGTAACATAGAACATACTTGCGCGCGGAGACCACAATTGCTGCCTTCCCCAGAGCAAACCAGGCGATACTAGAGCACATAAGACGGCAGAAGCTCAACATATAGCAGTGTATAGCACAAAAGTCCAAGCTATACATACCCAACCCGAACTAACATATCCTAACCGAACGTAGTATAGCCCAACTTAATGGGACGTGACCACTGCTTCAGCAGTCTCCAAAGACGGACAGAATGTAGTAGAGCACAGTCGATCACAGGATTCCACCACATAACAGTGCATAGTACGAAAGCCAAAGATACCCTTACCAAGCCTTCCGATCATAACCCAACGGTACGCAACGTAGCACAGCCTAACCTGCCGAGACCTTTACTACGGACCACCACAGAGAAAAGCAGAGCACTCCAGGGCACACAAGGGCGTAGGAATCCACCGAATGCCAGTGTATAGCACGAAAATCAAAGCTACCCTATCCTAATATATACAAATTTAGCATAACCAAACGTAACATATCTAAACCT